>NC_026000.2:117230415-117361906 GCF_000442705.2 Elaeis guineensis | reverse complement strand
TCCTGAACTGGAGTGGTCAATCCCATCTTGACACACGCACCGACAAGTCAAGTACTTGACTACACCCAGCAGCCTTCCGTCACTGAATTAGAAATTCAGGTAGTCCAGTGCCTAAGTGCAGTGAGTTGCTTGCAAGTCACGTGTGGTCTCAGACAGTTATACCCATATCCCATCGGAGCAAATCTTGACAGCAGAAAAAGCTCCGGAGTCGGTCACGTTCAGTGCAGATGTACCCTTACATCTCACCTGTATGCCATACCAGTGTCTCCACACTCCTTGGTTAAGAGGACAACCAACCCATATGGCACACAATGACCTATGCTTGATAAACATTGTTGTCCTTGGTAACAACGTATCATTTGGTCGAACAGGTTTAAGGACTAAACGACAAATCCTCCTTTGTCGAGTCTAAATAGTCCTAAGGACTTCACCACAACACAGGAGTTCATTAGAAGATGAAACAATTTGTGATGAAAAATATCAAAATAATTTTTATTTATTTATAATTCATATACTAATACAAGAAAGAGCACAACCGTCAACAGGCTGACGATTGGCTTTGGGACACTATTCCCAACAATCTCCCACTTGGCCTAAAGCCAATCGGTGCAGTATCTAATACCCATCTTCGACTTGAAGTCGTCGAACTCCTTCACCGCAATGGCTTTAGTGAATGGGTCGGCCAGGTTCTCCTTTCCGTCGATCTTCTGAAGGTCGACGTCACCTCGATCCATGATTTTCTGGATGAGATGGTAGCACAGAATATGCTTCGTCCGCTGGTGTGCCTTCGGTTCCTTCGCCTGAGCAATGGCTCCAGAGCTGTCACAGTAGAGCAGAACTGGACCAACAAGGGAGGGTGCTACTCGAGCTCGGTGATGAATTTTCTCAGCCACACCACTTCTTTGGCAGCATCTGATGCAGCGACATACTCTGCCTCGCAAACTGAATCAGCCACAGTGTGCTGCTTGGAACTCTTCCAGCAGACAGCCCCACCATTAAGGGTAAAAATAAATCCGACACACTCTTGCTGTCATCGTGATCAGACTGAAACTAGAGTCTGTAAACCCTATAAGTCTCAAGTCGATTCACCATAAACAAGCCACTGGTCCTTAGTATTTCTTAAATACTTCAGGATGGTTTTAACAACCTTCCAGTGATTCTCCCTGGATCAGATTGGTATCTACTCACTACCCCTAGTGAGTATGCCACATCTGGTCGTGTACATGTCATGGCGTACATGATAGATCCCACTGCCGAAGCATATGAAATTCTACCCATACGCTCTCTCTCTTGAGGTGTTGTCGGACAATCCTCTTCGAGAGAGAAATTCCATGGCCTATCGGTAGATAGCCTTTCTTGAATTCTCCATGCTGAACCTCTTCAGCATAGTATCAATGTACGTGGACTGGGATAAGCCAAGCAACCTTTTAGATCTATCCCTATAGATCCTCATCCCTAGGATGTAGGAAGCTTCTCCCAGATCCTTCATGGAGAACTGTGACGACAGCCAAATCTTTATTCCCTGTAATGCAGGGACATCATTCTCGATTAAGAGAATGTCATCCACATACAATACAAGAAATACCACTACTGGACCATTAGCCCACTTATAAATGCAGGGCTCTTCTCCATTCTTAACGAAGCCATACGTCTTGATCGTCCTATCAAAACGTATGTTCCAACTCCGGGATGCCTGCTTAAGTCCATAAATGGACCTCTGTAGCCTGCACACCTTAGACTCATCTGTGGATGTGAACCCTTCAGGTTGTATCATATACACCTCTTCGTCCAGCTCTCCATTTAGGAAAGCTGTCTTCACATCCATCTGCCAGATTTCATAGTCCAGATGGCAGCTATCGCAAGCATAATCCGAATGGATTTGAGCATTGCCACAGGAGAAAATATCTCGTCATAGTCTATACCATAATGTTGACGATATCCCTTGGCAACCAGACGGGCTTTATAGGTCTCCACCTTTCCGTCTGTGCCCCTCTTCCTCTTGAAGACCCACTTACACCCTATGGGTTTTACTCCTTCGGTGGGTCAACCAATGTCCACACATCGTTGACCTTCATGGACTCCATTTCGGATTTCATGGCCTCTAGCCATTTCTCAGAGTCAGGTCTCTGCATTGCATCCATGTAGGTGATCGGATCCTCATCATTTTCATCAAGTTCGACAGGATCGCCGTCCGGACCAAGAAACCATAGTATCTGTGGTTGATGTGGTACTCTACCAGACGCCTTAAGGGTGCAGGAACAATGGGCTCCGGATCTGATCTAACCAAATCGTTCAGGTTCAGCAACTTGTGTCGTTTTTCACCTGCCGAACTTCCTCAAGTTCGACCTTAGAGGCAACAGTCCCTTCACCAAGGAACTCCTTTTCCAAAAAGATTGCCTTAAGGCTGACAAACACCTTTTGCTCATCAGCTAGGTAGAAATAATACCCTTTGGTCTCTTTGGGTACCTATGAAATAACGACTTTCAGACCTGGTCAAGCTTGTCCGTAATTAAACATTTAACATAAGTCTACACCCCAAACCTAAGGTCGAGAGTACTTGCTTACGTCCTATCCATATCTCATAAGCATTTTTGGTTACAGACTTACTCAGAAACCCTATTTAGAAGTTAACAAGCCGATTCGAGTGCATATCCCAGAGGAAGATCGCAGACCAGCAAACCCCATCATGGATCGAACCATGTCCAACAAGGTCCGATTCCTCCTTTCAGACACACCATTATGCTGTGGTGTTCCAGGAGGAGTCCACTGAGAGAGAATCCATTCTCCCAAGATATGTCAGAAACTCATTGGAAAGGTATTCACCTCCTCGATCAGATCGAAGAGTTTTAATACACTTTCAGTTTATTTTTCTACCTCATTTGGAATAGTTTGAACATTTCAAACGACTCCGACTTATGCTTCATTAAGTAGACATACCCATACCTCGATAGGTCGTCTGTGAAGGTTATGAAGTAGAAATATCCACCTCTTGCACTTGAGCTCATGGGTCCACATACATCAGAATGTACCAGACCCAAGAGTTCACTGGCTCGCTCACCTTTTCAGTAAAAGGTGACTTGGTCATCTTCCCAAGAAGACAGGACTCACAGGTTGGAAGTGATTCACAATCACCAACTTCAAGAATTCCTTCTTGAGCCAACCTGTTTATTCCTGTTCTTATTGATATGACCTAGCCTACAGTGTCAAAGGTAGACTTCTGACATATTATCATTCTAGGGCATTTACCGGAGGTTTGAATACATTAACAGGCTGTGATAGTAAGTAAATTCATTATTTAGTTGTCCAACAAACATTATAATACCATTCAAAATGATATTGAAATATTTTTTTTATTAAAAATTCATAACTGTACATGGCCAAAAGGCCTAAAAAATAATATTTAATAAAAAACTTGGATAATAGTGACATTCACTCAGTAATTACATTACGAGATTGATTACAAGGTTCATGATTCCTAAAGCTAGAACTGAACTTTGCTTCCATCTCCAACTTCAGAACCTCTCGCCTTCATCAAATCTTCCTACTGACCTTCAGACCCTGCATCGAATTACAGATATGATAAGGCTTTCGGTATCCAATACCCAGGCAGTAGTATCACAAATAGAAAAGTTGCAAGGTGTTATCATATAATTATCTTGCTTCTTCTTCGGCTTTTGGGTCAGGGAGGCAATGTATAAGGACAGTTTCCTCTTCCAGTGCCCCTGCTTCTTCAAAAGAAAGCACTTCGCCTGGCTCTGTCGGCTTTGCCTTCTTGGTCTGACCCTGTGCAGACGTCCCAGCATGCGGCTACCTTCTTATTCTTCTTCTTCTTGTTCTTCTTCCCTTTCTTAAAGGGTCGACTACCAGAAGAAGACCCTCCCACAAATTCACCGACTCCTTATGGACTGGTGGTCCTTCTCAAAGTTCTCAGCAACCCCAACAAGCATGTAGTTCACTGCAGGCTTTGTCATCCGAAAATGAGTAAAAGGGGAGGAAGTACTTGGGCAAAGAATTTTTAGGATCGCATCCTTATTGAGCTGCTTGTGTAAGGGAAAGCCCAGTTTACTTAGGCGCTCAATCATTTTGATCATGTACAGTACATGATCAGGTGACTAAGGCTCCATCCCTCATCCGAGCATTGAAAATGGCACAACTAGTTTTGTCCTTTCAACATCGTCAGGCATGCCAAAGGAGTCGTTCAACATTTGAAGCATCTCTTGTGCTGGGCATTTTCGAACCTACGCTGAACTCATCATTCATTGTCCGCCAGCATTATGCACGAATGGTTGGTGCGGTCGTTGAGCCACTTCTGGTAAGTGTCTCGGATCGTGCCTCTAGCGTTCGGGGCTGGCTCCTCAGGTGCCGGATCCGTTACTATATAAAGGATCCTGCTTATGCTCAAGGACGATTTTCAATTTTCGATACCAACTATCGAAATTAGGTCCCATGAGCTTGTCATTATCTAATAATGACCGAAGCGATAGGGTAGTGGCCATAGCTACATAAAGAAAAAATCAGACCTTTATTAGTATATAAATTATTAATACTAAAGACTTGAACTTTAGTCTAAAGTTTCTTCCAGTATTTTTACGAACTGGTAGCCTCAACCTCCAATTCGAGGAATTACTTTAATTCCTTAGTGGGTACTAGAATCCACACAGACCACACACGAGCCCAACTTTGGTTGGTCAACCCATGTGCATCTATGGGTAGGTTCATAACCAGTTGTTTCTCTAAACAACTTCTAGTAATTAATTTTGCCCCAGAACCTAATCAGTAGGCTTTGGCCTCCACTGAAAAGATCTGGTTAGGTCCAACCATTAACATGACTTGATTTGTTGAATCGGACCAATAAATGATCAGGCCCGACTTTGGCCGGACCAACCTGACCACCATCAGAAAGACTCAACCAAATATCATATTATGAATGATAATTCCATTAGTCAATAAGCACCAGGCCTTTGGGCCTCCAGTGATTATTAAACTAATGGACTCATTATCACTCACTTAATGGGAGGCTATGACTTAGTTATCATATAACTTAATCATTTTTTAGGGACCTAATAATTTTTGAGATTTTATTAAAGGATAGAAGAGAAAAAATTGACCAGCCAATTTCAATCCTCCCACTGACTTCATCAAGTCAGATTAAAAAGATTTAATTAAAGCCGACATTAGGAGAACCTAAATCAGTCACACTGATTTACCTAATGACATGGGTGAGCCCTAATCATCAAGTGATCTAATTAAAACCTAACTCACCAGGTTGGTCAAGGTAAGTGAGATCAGTGGTGAGGATATGCCATTAACTCGTCAGAGATCGAATCAATGCGAGTAGCTCCCACTTAAAAACCACTGGTCAGACTGCCGAACTTACCTTAGACACCAACCGGTTCATTAGTTTTAATTTGATCAACTTAGTAAATAGGGTTCCACCACGTAGCCATGAATTAAGTCCATCTTGGTCTAGTTAAAGACATGGATCCATTCAACTACAACTATTGGAGTTGAGTCTAGAGTGTCCTTGACCTAATCTAATTCAACTTTTGATTAGATTTGATCAATTACTCTAATTTAGTCTATTTCTTTAAGCTAACCTTAGGTCTTACCCATTATGGACCTAATCCATCTAACCCATTGACCCACAAGTTTATGCAATTGTCTTAGGTCTTAATTCACAATTCTAAACCAACTAGACAATACTTAATTCTTTTAATTAAGTATTTGGGCTGATGGGTCAGGGTTTGGTATTTCAAAAATAATTTTTAAATTTTGAAAGGTTTTATTTTCTGTTCACCAAATGTGTTGACTCATTCACAAATGGATCAGCATATTTCATAAACAGCAATCCTATTGCTAATTACATAACAAAAAATAACTCAATCAAAATAAATCATGAATATTCCTTTAGATCTAATCTAACACATTCATGATAAATTTTACAATTAAACCTTTACAATTAAGTCCTTTCGCTGCTTCGTCTGCATGGGATATAATCGCATCGGACCCTACCGCATAGGAGAACCCCATCGAATGGGAGGAGAGGACCTTTAAACCCTACTTTTCTCCTATGACGGATGACCATGGCAACCAACCCAATTAGACTACTTGCTACTTGGATCAAGTATATCTAAATATACAATTTCAAAATTTAAATTTCAAATTTAAATTTTAAATTTTGAAATTTCAAATTTAAACAAATTTCAAATTTCAAATTTCAAATTTTGAATTTCAAATTTTGAATTTTAAATTTTGAATTTCAAATTTGAAATTTCAAACAAATTTTAAATTTCAAAATTTGAATTTCAAATTTTTTGAATTTTGAATTTCAAATTTCAAATTTTAAAATTTAAATTTTAAATTTTAATTTTAAATTTCAAATTAAATTTTAAATTTAAACTTTTAGATTACTACTTAATCTACGCATGCAAATGTATATCATATTTTAGAACCTGCTCTGATACCATTTGATGGAATTTCAGTGCAAGGGTAAAATGTAATTTAAAATTTTTCAAAATTATAATTTTATAATAAAATTATTAATTAATCTAATTAATTAACATGTATTAATCCTACACAAGGATCTAAATATGATATATAGCATGCATTTAAATTTAAATTTAAACTTCTACAGTAAATTTTTACTGTTATGTGTTCAGAACACATTACCTTCGTGCAGGTAGTCGATCGCTGCAGTCTGATCACCATCGGAAAGGTCTGATCATTGCAATACAGTCACATAGTATGTCTGGCCTCTGCGATCATCCACATAAAGCTCCGATCTGATCGCTCCTCACGAATGCTAGTTCATTCAGAACCCTTTCGACGGCTGATGCTGATCGAACTCCTTCGATCGATGTTTCGATTCTTCAATACTTGGATCATAGCAGAGATAGTAGAGAGGTTGATGAAGCTCTTCTAAGTTTGGTGGACTCACGACACTCGTAGCTCACCTTCTCACTTTCGAACCCTAGGCAGAAACCCTAGGGTACTCCAGAAAAACCTGGCCTCTTTCTTTCTTTCTCTTCTTTTCTTTTCTCACGCCAAGGCCTTTCTCATGCCACCCTTTCTCTCTGGATCAGATTTCGCATGCCCCACCTTCTCTTCATTTTAAAATGGTGCAAGACCATTTTTTAGTATTTTCACCGCGTGAGAGGATAAAGCTAGGTGGTTGCTCACTTGAATTCAAATCGAATTTGAATTCAAATGCCAACCAACCTATCTTTATCCACTCAAGGCATGAGAAGAGAGGGGTGTGGGTTCTTTGTGCTGGAGAATTTACAGAGAAACTTTTTCTCGTGTAGAAAAGTGGCGCACAAGTGGATAAGGTGGCGCATGGATTAGTTGCCCATTCAAATTCAAACATCATTTGAATTTGAATGGCCAACCAACCATCTTTATCCACTCAAAATGGCGCACAAGGAGGGCGTGGGAAGGCTTCTGCTGGGAGAAAATTCATGAGAACTCTTTCTCGTGAATTCAAATAGGCGCAGGTGAGGTGAGGTGTGCAGGGAGATAAGTCAAGGTGGTTTCAAATATTAAATCAACCTAATTGAACCAACCTTATTAAAATAGGTTAGGCATAATTAGACTAAGTTAAACCCAACATAATTAGGCTTAATTAGGCTCAATAAAATCTTAATCAAATCAAAATTGACTAAGCCCAACCCTTGATCAGATCAGGGACCAAACCACCTTGGCGATTAGGTCAACTCTTAACCTAATCGGGTCAAACCCAACTGAATCCAATTCAATTGGACTTGATCCAAAAATAATTACTCAATCAAATTGAGTTAATTAGTGATCAAATCACTAATTAAACCTCTCATAAATATGAGTCCAAATCGATGGGCAATCGGCATCAAAGTCCATCGATATGAAACCTTGATCGAAGAGTCCCAAACCAGTGGGACTCTTGACCCGGTACCCAAAATGTGTGGAACTCATGATCAGAGAATCCTGATTCTCATCACAGAGTCTCAGACATGTAGGACTCAGAGTCCCAAGTATTAGGATCTTGGTCGAAGAGTCCCAGTCCAGTGGGACTCTTCACCAGCCATCAGATCAGATAGGAACCTCTAATGTGTGTGACCCGCAGGTTCGAACCTAAGCGGTAGCACAGGAACCAATTCTGTACTAATCGAAGTGACCATCTAGCAATGGTACCCGACATCCGGATAGGTCGAATAGTCGCAATCACAACATTCAGAACCTATGCGAATATGGTTACTGTATAATTCATCCCTTTTGACCCCTGTGTATAGGATGACTCAGGGTTAAACTGTCAACCCTGATAGATCATCCGAATCGTGCTCAACTCAAACAGTCCTGTGACTCCTCACTAGGACTACCTGGCCAAGTTTTGCTAAATTGAAATACGACTGTACACAGCTCTGAACTGGAGTGGTCAATCCCATCTTGACACACGCACCGACAAGTCAAGTACTTGACTACACCCAGCAGCCTTCCGTCACTGAATTAGAAATTCAGGTAGTCCAGTGCCTAAGTGCAGTGAGTTGCTTGCAAGTCACCATGGAGTCTCAGGTCGGAGGGACAGTTATACCATATCCCATCGGAGCAAATCTTGACAGCAGAAAAAGCTCCAGAGTCGGTCACGTTCAGTGCAGATGTACCCTTACATCTCACCTGTATGCCATACCAGTGTCTCCACACTCCTTGGTTAAGAGGACAACCAACCCATATGGCACACAACGACCTATGCTTGATAAACTTGTTGTCCTTGGTAACAACGTATCATTTGGTCGCGAACAGGTTTAAGGACTAAACGACAAATCCTCCTTTGTCGAGTCTAAATAGTCCTAAGGACTTCACCACAACACAGGAGTTCATTAGAAGATGAAATAATTTGTGATAAAAATATCAAAATAACTTTTATTAATTTATAATTCATATACTAATACAAGAAAGAGCACAACCGTCAACAGGCTGACGATTGGCTTTGGGACACTATTCCCAACAATCTCCCACTTGGCCTAAAGCCAATCGGTGCAGTATCTAATACCCATCTTCGACTTGAAGTCGTCGAACTCCTTCACCGCAATGGCTTTAGTGAATGGGTCGGCCAGGTTCTCCTTTCCGTCGATCTTCTGAAGGTCGACGTCACCTCTATCCATGATTTTTCGGATAAGATGGTAGCGGCGCAGAATATGTTTCGTCCGCTGGTGTGCCTTCGGTTCCTTCGCCTGAGCAATGGCTCCAGAGCTGTCACAATAGAGCAGAACTGGACCAACAAGGGAGGGTGCTACTCCGAGCTCGGTGATGAATTTTCTCAGCCACACCGCTTCTTTGGCAGCATCTGATGCAGCGACATACTCTGCCTCGCAAACTGAATCAGCCACAGTGTGCTGCTTGGAACTCTTCCAGCAGACAGCCCACCATTAAGGGTAAAAATAAATCCGACACACTCTTGCTGTCATCATGATCAGACTGAAAACTAGAGTCTGTAAACCCTATAAGTCTCAAGTCGATTCACCATAAACAAGCACTGGTCCTTAGTATTTCTTAAATACTTTAGGATGGTTTTAACAACCTTCCAGTGATTCTCCCCTGGATCAGATTGGTATCTACTCACTACCCCTAGTGAGTATGCCACATCTGGTCGTGTACATGTCATGGCGTACATGATAGATCCCACTGCGAAGCATATGGAATTCTACCCATACGCTCTCTCTCTTGAGGTGTTGTCGGACAATCCTCTTCGAGAGAGAAATTCATGGCCTATCGGTAGATAGCCTTTCTTGAAATTCTCCATGCTGAACCTCTTCAGCATAGTATCAATGTACGTGGACTGGGATAAGCCAAGCAACCTTTTAGATCTATCCCTATAGATCCTCATCCCTAGGATGTAGGAAGCTTCTCCCAGATCTTTCATGGAGAACTGTGACGACAGCCAAATCTTTATTCCTTGTAATGCAGGGACATCATTCTCGATTAAGAGAATATCATCCACATACAATACAAAAAATACCACTACTGGACCATTAGCCCACTTATAAATGCAGGGCTCTTCTCCGTTCTTAACGAAGCCATACGTTTTGATCGTCCTATCAAAACGTATGTTCCAACTCCGGATGCCTGCTTAAGTCCATAAATGGACCTCTGTAGCCTGCACACCTTAGACTCATTTGTGGATGTGAACCCTTCAGGTTGTATCATATACACCTTTTCGTCAGCTCTCCGTTTAGGAAAGCTGTCTTCACATCCATCTGTCAGATTTCATAGTCCAGATGGCAGCTATCGCAAGCATAATCCAATGGATTTGAGCATTGCCACAGAGAAAATATCTCTCATAGTCCATACCATAATGTTGACGATATCTCTTGGCAACCAGATGGGCTTTATAGGTCTCCACCTTTCCATCTGCGCCCCTCTTCCTCTTGAAGACCCACTTACACCCTATGGGTTTTACTCCTTCGGGTGGGTCAACCAATGTCACACATTGTTGACCTTCATGGACTCCATTACGGATTTCATGGCCTCTAGCCATTTCTCAGAGTCAGTCTCTGCATTGCATCCATGTAGGTGATCGAATCCTCATCGTTTTCATCAAGTTCGACAGGATCGCCGTCTCAGACCAAGAAACCATAGTATCTGTCTGGTTGAGTGGTACTTTACCAGACCGCCTTAAGAGTGCAGGAACAATGGGCTCCAATCTGATCTAACCAAATCGGTTCAGGTTCAGCAATTTGTGTCGATTTTTTCACCTACCGAACTTCCTCAAGTTCGACCTTAGAGGCAATAGTCCCTTCACCAAGAAATTCTTTTTCTAAAAAGATTGCCTTAAGGCTGACAAACACCTTTTGCTCATCAGCTAGGTAGAAATAATACCCTTTGATCTCTTTTGGATACCCTATGAAATAACACTTGTCAGACCTAGGTCCAAGCTTGTCCGTAATTAAATGTTTAACATAAGTCGGACACCCCCAAACCCTAAGGTGCGAGAGTACTAGCTTACGTCCTATCCATATCTCATATGGCATTTTGGTTACAGACTTACTCGGAACCCTATTTAGAAGGTAACAAGCCGATTCGAGCGCATATCCCCAGAGGGAGATCGGCAGACCAGCAAATCCCATCATAGATCGAACCATGTCCAACAAGGTCCGATTCCTCCTTTCAACACACCATTATGCTGTGGTGTTCCAGAGGAGTCCACTGAGAGAGAATCTCATTCTCCCCAAGATATGTCAGAAACTCATTGGAAAGGTATTCACCTCTTCATCAGATCGAAGAGTTTTAATACACTTTCCAGTTTATTTTTCTATCTCATTTCGGAATAGTTTGAACATTTCAAACGACTCCGACTTATGCTTCATTAAGTAGACATGCCATACCTAGATAGGTCGTCTGTGAAGGTTATGAAGTAGAAATATCCACCTCTTGCACTTGAGCTCATGGGTCCACATACATCAGAATGTATCAGACCCAAAAGTTTACTGGCTCGCTCACCTTTTTCAGTAAAAGGTGATTTGGTCATCTTCCCAAGAAGACAGGACTCATGGGTTGGAAGTGATTCACAATCACCAACTTCAAGAATTTTTCTTGAGCCAACCTATTTATCCTGTTCTTATTGATATGACCTAGCCTACAGTGCCAAAGGTAGACTTCTGACATATTATCCATTCTAGGGTGTTTACCGAAGGTTTGAATCATATTAACAGGCTGTGATAGTAAGTAAATTTCTTTATTTAGTTGTCCAACAAACATTGTAACACCATTCAAAATGATATTGCAAACATTTTTTTTATTAAAAATTCATAACTGTACATGGCCAAAAGGCCTATAGAAATAATATTTAATAAAAAATTTGAATAATAGTGATATTCACTTAGAATTACATTACAAGAGTTGATTACAAGGTTCATGATTTCTAAAGCTAGAATTGGAACTTTGCTTCCATCTCCAACATTTATGAACCTCTCGCCTTCATCAAATCTCCTACTGACCTGCAGACCCTGCATCGAATTACAGATATGATAAGGGCTTCCAATATCCAATACCCAGGCAGTAGTATCACAAATAAAAAGTTGCAAGGTGTTATCATATAATTACCTTGCTTCTTCTTCGACCTGTTCGGGTCTAGGGAGGCAATGTATAGAGGACAGTTCCTTTTCAATGCCCCTGCTTCTTGCAAAAAAGCACTCCGTCTGGCTCTGGTCGGGCTTGTGCTTCTTGGTTTGACCCTGTGCAGACGTCCCAGTATGTGGCTGCACCTTCTTATTCTTTTTCTTCTAATTCTTCTTCCCTTTCTCAAAGGGTCGACAACCAGAAGAAGACCCTCCCACAATATTCACCGACTCCTTATGGAGCTGGTGGTCCTTCTCAAAGTTCTGCAGCAACCCCAACAAGCCGTGGTAGTTCACTGCAGATTTTATCATCCGAAAATGAGTAAGGAAGGGAGGGAAGACTTGGGCAAAGAATTAAGGATCGCATCCTTATCGAGCTGCTCGTGCAAGGGAAAGCCTAATTTACTTAGACGCTAAATTATTTCAATCATGTACAGTACATGATCAGTGACTGAGGCCCCATCCCTCATCCGAGCATTAAAAATGGCACAACTAGTTTTGTGCCTTTCAATATGGTCAAGCATGCCAAAGGAGTCGTTCAACATTTGAAGCATCTCCTGTGGCTGGGCGTTCTCGAACCTACGGCTGAACTCATCATTTATTGCCGCCAGTATTATGCACCATACGGTGGTGCGATCATTGAGCCACTTCTGATAAATGTCTCGGATCGTCCCTCTAGCGTTCAGGGTTGGCTCCTCAGGTGTCGGATCCGTTACTACATAAAGGATCCGTTCATGCTCAAGGATGATTTTCAATTTTTGATACCAGCTATCGAAATTAGGTTCCATGAGCTTGTCATTATCTAATAATGACCGAAGCGATAGGGTAGTGGCCATAGCTACATTAAGAAAAATCAGACCTTTATTAGTACATAAATTATTAATACTAAAGACTTGGACTTTAGTCTAAAGTTTCTTCCAGTATTTTTATGAACTGGTAGCCTCAACCTTCAATTCGAGGAATTACTTTAATTCCTTAGTGGGTACTAGAATCCACACAGACTACACACGAGCCCAACTTTGGCTGATCAACCCATATGCATCTATGGATAGTTCATAACCAGTTGTTTCTCTAAACAACTTCTAGTAATTGATTTTGCCCCAGAACCTAATCAGTAGGCTTTGGCCTCCACTGAAAAGATCTGGTTAGGTCCAACTATTAACATGACTTAATTTGGTGAATCTGACCAATAAATGATCAGGCCTGACTTTGGCCGGCTAACCTAACCACCATCAGAAAGACTCAACCAAATGATCATATTATGAATGATAATTTCATTAGTTAATAAGCACCAGGCCTTTGAGCCTCAAGTGATTATTAAACTAATGGACTCATTGTCACTCACTTAATGGGAGGCTATGACTTAGTTATCACTATAACTTAATCATTTTTAGGAATTTAATAATTTTTGAGAATTTTATTAAAGGATAGATGAGAAAAAATTAACCAGCCAATTTCAATCCTCCCACTGACTTCACCAAGTCAGATTAAAAAAAGATTTAATTAAAGCCGGCATTAGGAGCACCTAAATCAGTCACACTGATTTACCTAATGACATGGGTGAGCCCTAATCACCAAGTGATCTAATCAAAACCTAACTCACCAGGTTGGCCAGGTAAGTGAGATCAGTGGAAGGGATATGCCATTAACTCATCAGAGATCGAATCAATGCGAGTAGCTCCCAGTTAAAAACCACTGATCAGACTGTCGAACTTATCTTAGACACCAACCGATTCATTAGTTTTAATTTGATCAATTTAGTAAATAGGGTTCCACCACATAGCCATGAATTAAGTCCATCTTGGTCTAGTTAAAGACATGAACCCATTCAACTACAACTATTGGAGTTGAGTCTAGAGTGTCCTTGACCTAATCTAATTCAACTTTTGATTAGATTTGACCAATTACTCTAATTTAGTCTATTTCTTTAAGCTAATCTTAGGTCTAACCTAATTATGAACCTAATCCATCGAACCCATTGATCCACAAGTTTATGGAATTGTCTTAGGTCTTAATTCACAATTCTAGACCAACTAGACAACACTTAATTCTTTTAATTAAGTATTTGGGCTGATGGGTCAGGGTTTGGTATTTCAAAAATAATTTTTAAATTTTAAAGATTTTATTTTCTGTTCACCAAATGTGTTGACTCATTTCACAAACAGATCAGCACATTTCATAAACAGCAATCCTATTGCTAATTACATAACAGAAAATAACTCAATCAAAATAAATCATGAATATTCCTTTAGATCTAATCTAACACATTCATGATAAATTTTACAATTGAACCTTTATAATTAAGTCCTTTCGCTGCTTCGTCTGCATGGGATATAATCGCTCGGCACCCCTACCGTCATAGGAGAACCCCATCGAATGGGAGGAGAGGACCTTTAAACCCTACTTTTCTCCTATGACCAGACGACCATGGCAACCAACCCAATTAGACTACTTGCTACTTGGATCAAGTATATCTAAATATACCAATTTCAAAATTTAAATTTCAAATTTTAAATTTTAAATTTTTGAATTTTGAATTTTAAATTTTAAAATTCAAAATTTAAATTTTGAATTTCAAAATCCAAATTCAAATTTCAAATTTAAACTTTTAGATTACTACTTAATCTACGCATGTAAATGTATATCATATTTTAGAACCTGCTCTGATACCATTTGTAATGAATTTCAGTGCAGGGGTAAAACGATAATTTTAAAACTTTTTTAAAATTATAATTTTACAGCAAAAATTATTAATTAATCTAATTAATTAACATATATTAATCCTACACAAGGATCTTGTTGGTGCAGAATTCTGCCGAAGCCGGAGTTGCTGGAGTCGAGATGACCGCGGCCGCCACTGGGACCTGCAAGGGAAGTCTAAACTAGAGTTGGGGGTGCTCCGACAAGACCCTTCGATGCTCAAGTCAGTGCTCTACTTCAACAAAAATGGAGTACTCGAGTGGAAATTTTTGTAGAGTTTTGAGATAGAGTTTTTAGCTTCGAGAAGAACGTATCTGGGGGTCCCTTTTTATAGATGAAGAGCGTAACTGGTTGACAGTGATGTTTGTAACCACCTGGTAGTGGGCTGTTTAGAGCCTTCTGGAGTTTGTTACGGAGAGTAGTGGCGTCAGAGGTCGTTCAGAGCCATGTGGAGTTTGTTACGAAGAGTGGAGTGGTGTCCATTGTCGCGACTTGCTAGAGAGTGGTTGAACCCAGAGAGTGGAGTGGTGTCCGTTGTCGCAACTTGCCAGAGAGTGGTGGAGCCATGCAGAATTTGTTGCAGAGAGTGGAGCAGGGTAGTGGCCACTATCGTGACTTGCCAGAGAGTTTGGATCTATCGGCTGGAGCTCGGCTGGGATATCTGATGGAGCGGAATGGCTCTCTATCCTGTCGATCTAGGAGAAGCTTGGATGGAGACTTTCTATTGGTGAAGTTCGATAGGGGTCCGATTGCTAGGGAAGGCCGTCTGGGATTTGCCTGATGTGGAAGCTCGTCTGAAAATTATCCGTCGGAGAAGTCTGGTTTCATGAGGAATCTGGCAGAGGGTCGGCTGGCGGTGGACCTCGAATCGCATTGGGGAGGTTCGACAGACATCAGAGCCAATCGATCATTGTAGAAATCCAGCTGTCGGAGTCTGCCTGTCGTAGGGGCTCGTCCGATATCCATCCGCTATGAGAGTTCGGACAGAGTCTGGTTCTTGTAGAAGGCCGAAAGGAGACCGTTTATTGTAGAAGCTCGGTCGAAGATCAGTTGTCACAGGAGCTCGGAGTAGTGACCTGGTCGGTGGATCCTGTCTCATTGTAGAAGCTCGTCTGAGATCTGTCCACTGTAGGAGCTCGACTGAAGTCTGCCTGTAATAGAAGTTCGGAAGAAATTTATTTACAGTAAAAGCTCGGGTGGAATTCACTTACAGCAGAGATCCGAAGTAGACCGCTCGTAGTAGAAGTTCAGAGCAGACCGCTCGTAGTAGAAGTTCGAAGCAAACCGCTCGTAGTAGAAGTTCGGAGCAGACCGCTCATAGTAGGAGTTTGGCTCTCGCAGGAGCTCGGTTGGAATCCTGAAGGCGGTCGACCGTCGTAGGAACTTGGATGGAGTCTAATTACTGTAGAAATCTCATTGTCGAAGAAGCTCAGATATTGACGAAGTCCGGAGGAAGTTCGGAGAATAGTTGATCACTGTAGAAGGTCGGCTGATAGTGAGGCCTAGAGAGCCTGTGGAGCGGCCCGGTAGATGGATGGAGAAGCTCATTGTCGGAGAAGTCCGAAAGCTCGGATGGTCGAGGGGGTTCAGAGAGACGCCACACAAGGTCAGAAGCCGAAAAACTCCTGGAAGGGTCGGTCTTTTACAAACTTCGATCGGAGGATATTTTATACCCAACACCAGTCCCCTTACTTTCGAGTTCGGGTTCCGAATGAAGAAAGTATAGAGAAATTCTCATGACCGAAGTTGCACCCCTCGATTTCAGCACTCAGTGGTTGCCAGATATTTTGGCATTGGGCGCGCTGGTCCCGAGTCTTTTCAAATTGAAGCGATCCGAAAAAGTTTTTTCGAAATTTCTATTGGGGCATGGCTCTAGGTACGATGCAATAATAATTTTATCAACTGTCAGCCATTTTCAACAGCTTATCATAATGAATGGGACACGCGGCAAGTGCAGGTCAGCTAGAGGAGATCCGCAATCATAACCGCTCTGGGCCCTGTTGCCTATTTAAACACGTCCTCCTCCTTCAGGGGTTCTACTTTGCCTGAGAGAGTCCCTTAGTTTCCTCCTCTTCCCTAAGAGCTCCAGCCTCCTTTAGCATCTTTCTCAACCTTAGGCATCCTCCGGGTCGACTTCCACCATCCTTGCCATCTTCCTGCACTCCTCGGGCCAACCTAGGTTAGTTCCGAAACTTCTTGCCATTTTTCTGTTCTTTCTTCTTCGTATTTCATTCATTTAGCTCACTCAAGAGCTTGTTCACTATTTTTTCCAATTTTATTTTTGGGATTTTTGTGGCTTCTATTTGATCCAAAATATCTTCCGATATCTCCTCTTCTAGCGGTTCTAGGAGTTTGTCAGCCCCAGTTTCTCAGAGTCCTTGTACCGTAGACGGACCCGTAGTCGGGACCGAACCTCGTCCGATCTTTGCACCGGACACCATCCCCAGCTCTTTGACTCCGGATAAGCTCTCACTGATAAGGATTCAGTATGGGGTTCCTCTGAAGTACGAGCTGGAGCTTCCCAGATCAACAGATCGGGCTAGCGCCCCTCCTCCTGACCGCTTCTGTCTGTACCAGGAGGCCTTCCATGCCGGGCTTCGACTTCCACCTTTTATCGTCATCCTCTTTTGTTTTCTGAATATTTCTCTAGTCTCAGTAGCACTGAACTCCTTTAGATTTTTGATAGGATTTCTTTCTCTTTGTAGTTTAGCTGAAGTTCGGCCGACTCTTTCTTTGTTTAAGAATTTTTACACCTTCAAACGTCATCCCTCGGCAAAGGATTGATGGTACTTCTTCCCTCAGTTCGGTAGAAAGGGGTTACTAAAAGGCGCCCCCTCTTCTATCCACAACTGGAAGGAGAGGTTCTTCTATGTCTGATGCCTGACCTTGGAGCTAGGATTACCCCTTGGGGCTCTCTGAGGGATTCCATCCGTCGGGCTTCTAGCTTGGAAAGGGACGACCTCGAAGCCTCCAAAAAGCTCGAGGCCTATCAAGCCCCCCTCCTTCCCGAACTTCTGAAGGAATAACTTTTGTTCAACGTCGGCCTGAGTCCTCTTAACCCTACCAGTACCTTTTTTTTTTTTTTTGCTTCCCTTTTCTCTTATTCCATGTATGAGCTGTGTTGATCTTCTTTTATCGCAGACATGGACGTAAGTATGGCTCGGAGGTTAGCCCAGGGTCTCAAGACCCACAAGAGAAAAGTTGCCTCGACTTCGGGATCGATGAAGAAAGCCAGGACAGAAGGGCCAAGCTCGGCCGTGCCTGCTCCGGTGGCTATCGCCGTCGAAGTCCCTTCCCAAGCCGAACTCGAAGTCCCCCGAGCCCTTTCAAGGAGCCCTCTGGCCGAGGATCCCGCTCCAGAGGCTCATCCCGAGGGGACACCCAGGGCCGAAGGGAGGAGGAGAAAGAAGACCCTGGACCAGAGGAGCCACAGTCGCAAGGCTGCCGTCGAGGGGTCCAATGGCTCTGAGGAAGACCTGGGGGAAAATCCCTTCAACAACAGGGATTTAATAAAGAGGCTGGTCGAAGGGTGCATTCTATCCGAGGTTGTCGAGAGGATCATCCTTGCTGATCCCGAGCTGCGGGTCTGGGACTCTCTGGGATCTTTCCTCAAAGTAGGTTAACTCACCTTTTTTCTCCTTCTTGCTTCTTTACTTAATTTATTCTTCAGCCTTTATATTGACTCCCTGACCTTTCTTGCAGATTGGGTACCAGCTTGTCGCCAATGTCGAGGCAGTGAAGATCACCAAGAGGGAGGCAGCTCGGGCGGAGGAAGGTCGCCTGACTGGGGCCGCCCGCCTCGAGGAGAAGATCGTCGAGGTCTTAAGTCTCCAGGAGGTACTAAAAAAGGAGGGACAAATCTCGTCCGATCTGATGACCGCCTTGGAGGAGGAGAGAAAGAAGGCTGAGGCCGAAATCTTCAAACTAAAGGCACAGGCTTTCGAGTTGAAGGCGCAGGTTTCTGAGCTAAAAGCATGGATTTTGTCCCTGATCTCGGAGGCAGGGGCCCAAGCAGTGGAGGAGTTTAAGGCCTCCTCCGAGATGGAGAATTTAAAGGTCCAGTTTGGCCAGGATGCCTTCATCAAGGGTTTTGAACTCTGCCAAAAGAAGGTGGCTGGGAGGTTTTTCGAACTGGATCTTAGCTTCCTGAATGAGGCATCCGACGATGAAGCCAGACCATCCGAAGCCACTGCCGGTCCTCCTCCAGTCGGGACCTCGTCGACCACTGCGACCGCTACTAACGATCTTTCGAGGACGTCGAGCCCCTCTACTTCTGCCCCAGAGGTTCGGAACCTCTAGCTTTGTATTTTTCCTTTGTGGTGACTTTTTTTTTTCATTCTCTTGTACTTAAAATTATTTAATCAATGAAATCAGATCCTCCTTTACAGAGGGCCCCCCATTCTTTTTTTTCCTATATTCTTTTCCTTATCTTTTGTCTTTTTGTACTAATTTGAGTCGTGGCACTTTTGTCTCCCAACGACAGTGCTCTGCCAAAGCTCTCCCCCTACCATAGGAGATTCCTCTGAAGTCGATGATCCGAGACCTCAGAAGGAAAGTTCGTCAGTTGACAAAGAAATCCAAGAAGCTGGAAGATGAACTTCACCGACTGAGGAAGAGCCATTCGGAAGTCACTGCAGAGACTGTTCACCTTCAGGACCTCCACAGAAAGGGTCTCATGGAATTCACCCAGAAGAAGGCCGACTTCGTGACGGAGCTCGAGGAACTCTGAAAACTTGCCAGCGATCGATCTTGGACTCAGGCTTCCAAGATCAGCTCCCTTGAAGTCGATCTGGCGGCCGCACGAAAGAAGATCGGCCAGTTGGAAGGGAGCTCGTCATGGCTCACAGTCCAAGCCGACCGCAATCGAGACTAGTCGAAGAAGATCTTCGACCTTCAAAAGTAGCTACAGGATGCTGAGGCGAACTACAACACCTATCGAGTCAGTTGGAGCGGACAAGTAGAGGACTACCAAAGGAAGCTCCAGACAACGACCGACGAAGTTGCCCACCTTCAGAGGTAATTATCTGAGAGAGTCTAGCTCGTCTCTGCACAAGGCTCCAACGAGCTCTGCTCCTTGAGGGGGACCATGGTAGAACTGTCTGTGGCCTTGGGTGGGAGGAGGCCAAACTGCAGCGGCTGAAGATTCAGCTGGTCCACGAGCAGCAGGCGGTCAAAAATGTCGAGACGGAGCCCGAGGTCCTGAGGAAGAGGCTTCAAGAGTCAGAGGGTGAAAGCCGGCGGTTCCACCAGATGTACCGAGATATGCTGCTGAGAAAGATGGAACTAGAGGAAGAAATTAAAAACTTAAGGCAATCCCTAATAAGGACCGAAATCGAGAGCTCGAAGTTGGAAGAAGCTGGGCTTCCTTAGAGCTCCTTTCTTCTTTTTTTTTTTTCTTGTCGTCTCTCTTTTTGGCCTTCAAGGATTTATAATATATACTTCACTAATGAAATGAAAAGAAAATTTTTCATTACCTTATCCATTTTGGTATTGAGTTATCATTTACCGAACTTCTTTTGTCTTTCATCTTGTTCGATGTCGATATTGTTTGAAGGTTTCTGATCGTCGTTGTGTTGATTCGCCCTTAGGGACTGGAGATTTTTGACAAAGATTTTCTTCCTCATTGAGACAAGATCCCTTGTGCCTTTGATGTAGTTTGTTTTTCACTTATCGCTGGTGTAATTCGTCACTTTCTCTTTTCATCTCTCCTTTTCTTTTGTGTTCGAGTGAGGGTCTTCCCTCTGCTCTTGACGGGGTCGTGAAAGTGTAGAGGAGCCATTGAGGAGGCTTTCCTCCTTGTTCGATCTTGATCGATCGAGCCTTTGTTTGCATCAAGATGAGGTTCTCCTCTTGTTCTCGACAGTCAGTTTCAGCTCATGTTAGGACGAGGTTCTCCTTCTGCTCCTAATAGGGCTGTGGGGGCACGTAAGGGCTGCTGTAAGGGCCTCTCCCTCCATCCGATCTCTAAGTAACCGGGCCTTCGACTTTGCTCGTGTTAGGATGAGATTCTCCTCCTGTTCCTAACAAGACTGTGGGGGCACATAAGGACCGTTGCAAGGACCTCTCCCCCCATCCGGTCTCTAAGTAACTGGGCCTTCACTTTGCTCATGTTAGGATGAGGTTCTCCTCCTATTTCTAACAAGGCTGTAGGGGTACATAAGGGTCGTTGCAAGGGCCTCTCCCCCCATCCAGTCTCTAAGTAACCGGGCCTTCGACTTTGCTCATGTTAGGACGATGTTCTCCTCCTGTTTCTAATAAGGCTATGGGGGCACATAAGGGCCGTTGCAAGGGCCTCTCCCCCCATCTGATCTCTAAGTAACCGGACCTTCGACTTTGCTCATGTTAGGATGAGGTTCTCCTCCTATTCCTAACAAGGCTATGGGGGCACATAAGGGCCGTTGCAAGGGCCTCTCCTCCCATCCGATCTCTAAGTAACCGGGCCTTCGACTTTGTTCATGTTAGGATGAGATTTTTTTCCTGTTCCTAACATGCTTAATTTTGATTGAATGAGGGAGTTACTTCCTGTCGTTATAAGTTCATGCCAAAAAGATAAATATGCAAATATAAAATTTTTATTTAAGACAAAGCTATTGATAATACATCCGTAGATTTTTCAGACCCTATAGCCGCGGAAGGTCTGCTCCCCGTCGGGGTCCTCCTAAGATGGAGTTGATAATCTCAATTGGAGGCCGATTTTCAGGCTGCTCCTCCCTCCTTGGCGGCTCCGACTATGGTAGGGCCCTAGGCCGGTCTTCCCTACCTTCAGGTCAGCGTCGAATGAATCTGTCGAGCCAACCTCGCCTGATGAGCTCCTCGATTTCATCTCGGAGCTGAATGCATTCCTCCGTGTCGTGGCCGTGGTCACGGTGATAGAGGCAGAATTTGTTTGGATTGCACTTTTCGGGGTGCGAGTGCATCCTTTCCGGCCTCGGTAGCTGTTCCCTGACCTCCATCAGCACCTGGGCTTTTGGAGCATTGAGAGGGGCGTAGCTGCGGAATCTTTCTGGAGGAGAGCTCTACCGAACTCTATAGTCCGGGCTTCTCTGCCTACGAGCCCGGGGAGGAGTCTGGACACGCTTGTGTTCGGAGGAAGTTCGAGAATGTGGTCGAGCTTCACTCGGCCCTTTTTCAACTGCGGGCTTGCTTGAGTCCCCCGCCTACCACTGTTTTGCGGCCTCCTCATCCTTCATCTTGAAGGCTTATTCTGCTCGGACATATCCTTCGACCCGAGTCAGTAAATCAGCAAAGTCCCTGGGATATTTTTTTTTCAAGAAAAATAGAAGATTGTTCTTTTGAAGACTGCCCTTCAGGGCGGCCATCACGACTGATTGGTCCAAGTTTCGGACCTCCAACGCGGCGATGTTGAAGTGGTTGATGTAGGCTCGGATGGATTCTCCCTCCTTCTGCTTGATGTTGATAAGGGACTCCGAACCTCTTCGAGGATGCCAGCTGCTAACAAAATAAGCCACGAACTGGTGGCTCATCTGATCAAAAGAGAAGATAGTACCCAACTTCAGCACCGAGTACCAGTTCCTTACTACTCTCTTCAAGGTAGATGGGAAAGCTCGGCACAAGATGGCGTCTGGTGCACCATGGAGCAGCATCATTGTCCGAAAGGCCTCCAGGTGGTCAACCGGATCCGAGGTCCCATCGTAGCTTTCGAATTGGGAGAGCTTGAAGTTTGGCAGGATCGGTTCCTGCATGATCATTTGAGAGAAGGGAGGGTCAGTACAGATATCCTCACCATAAGCAGGGGGAGCGTGGCGGAGCTCTTTGATCTATCGGTTCACCTCCTGGAGCTTTCGATCCAGGAGGTCCTCTCGACTGCGAGTCTTGAGGGTCTTCTGGTAGAGTGGACGTAGGGATCCTCCGAGAGTGGAATCATGATCAGACTGAGGGCTATCCACCCTCGAATTCTCCTTTTCGAGGAAGATAGGACGACTAGCCCAAGTGGCCCACCCTACTGCCGGATCTTGGAACTCCGGCGATGCCCTTTCCAACCACACTGACGCCTGCGGCTATTGCTGCTGCTGCTGCATGGCCTGCACTGCTTCAGTGAGGCCTCTGACCTGCTGAACCAGTAGGTCGAACTGCTCCATACCGATCGCCGTTGCCGGAGGAGGAGGAGGAGCTTGAAAAACTGGAGGCAAGGCCAGAGCCTGAGATCTGGCTGCGGAGGCCGTGGATCGCCTGGTGGATGCCTTTCGGGGAGGCATCAGGTAGAGATCTATAGGGGAAGGAGAGGAGGACGTCGGAGAAGATGACTGGAGGCGATCCTGTTGAGCACTCCTTTAAGAACAAGGGTACTGCGAAGATACAGGATCCTTCCTCTAGCGCCAATTCTGTTGGTGCAGAATTTCGCCGAAGCCGGAGTTGCTGGAGTCGAGATGACCGCGGTCGCCGCCAGGACCTGCAAGGAAAGTCTAAATCAGAGTTGGGGGTGCTCCGACAAGACCCTCCGATGCTCAAGTCAGTACTCTACTTCAACAGAAATGGAGTGCTCGAGTAAAAATTTTTGCAGAGTTTTGAGATAGAGTTTTTAGCTTCGAGAACAACATATCTGGGGGTCTCTTTTTATAGATGAAGAGTGTAACTGGTTGATAGCGACATCTGTAACTGCCTGGTAGTGGGCTGTTCAGAGCCGTCTGGAGTTTGTTACGGAGAGTAGTGGCGTCAGGGGTCGTTCAGGGCCACGTGGAGTTTGTTATGGAGAGTGGAGTGGTGTCCGTTGTCACGACTTGCCAGAGAGTGGTTGAACCCGGATAGTGGAGTGGTGTCTGTTGTCATGACTTGTCAGAGAGTGGTAGAGCGATGCAGAATTCATTGCAGAGAGTGGAGCAGGGTAGTGGCCACTGTCATGACTTGCCAGAGAGTTCGGATCTGTCGGTTGGAGCTCGGTTGGGATATCTGATGGAGCAGAATGGCTCTCTATCCTGTCAATCTAGGAGAAGCTCGAATGGAGACTTTCTATTGGTGAAGTTCGATAGGGGTTCGGTTGCTAGGGAAGGCCGTCTGGAATTTGCCTGATGTGGAAGCTCGTCTGAAGATTATCCGTCGGAGAAGTCTAGTTTCATGAGGAATCTGGCAGAGGGTCGGCCGACGGTGGACCTCGGATGGTGTTGGGGAGGTTCGACAGACATCGAAGGTGATCGATCGTTGTAGAAATCCAACTATTGGAGTCCGCCCATCATAGGAGCTCGTCTGATATCCATCCGCTATGGGAGTTCGGATGGAGTCTGTTTCTTGTAGAAGGTCGAAAGGAGACCGCTTATTATAGAAGCTCGGTCGAAGATCGGTTATCGCGGGAGCTCGGAGTAGCGACCTGGTCGGTGGGTCCTGTCCCATTGTAAAAGCTTGTCTGGGATCCATCCACTGTAGGAGCTTGGCTGAAGTCTGCCTGTAATAGAAGTTCGAAAGAAATTTATTTACAGTAGAAGCTCGGATGGAATTCGCTTACAGTAGAGATCCGAAGTAGACCGCTCGTAGTAGAAGTTCGAAGCAGACCACTCGTAGTAGAAGTTCAGAGCAGACCGCTTGTTGTAGGAGTTCGGCTCTCACAGGAGCTCAGTAGGAATCTTGAAGGTGGTCGACCGCCGTAGGAACTTGGATGGAGTCTGATTACTGTAGAAATCTCATTATCGAAGAAGCTCGGATATTGATGAAGTCCGATGGAAGTTCGGAGAATAGTTGATCACTGTAGAAGGTCGGCTGATAGTGAGGCCTAGAGAGCCTATGGAGCGGCCCGATAGATGGATGGAGAAGCCCATTATCGGAGAAGTCTGGAAGCTCGAACGATCGAGGGGGTTCAGAGAGATGCCACACAAGGTCGGAAGCCGAAAAAGTCCTGGAAGGGTCGATCTTTTATAAACTTCGGTCAGGAGATATTTTATACCCAACAGATCTAAATATAATATATATAGCATGCATTTAAATTTAAAATTTCGAATTCTATAATAAATATTTTACTGTTATGTGTTCAAAACACATTACCTTCGTGCAGGTAGTCGATCGTCGCAGTCTGATCATCATCGAGATGGTCTGATCATTGTAATGCAATCACACAGTATGTCTGGCCTCTGCGAATCATCCAAACGAAGCTCCCGATCTGATCGGCTCCTCACGAATGCTAGTTTGTTGCAGAACCCTTTTGATGGTTGATGCTGATCGAACTCCTTGGATTGATGTCTGTTGATACTTTGGATGCTCTGGATCATCAGCAGAGATAGTAGAGAGATTGATGAAGCTCTCTCTAAAGTTTGGTGGGCTCACGACACTCATAGCTCACCTTCTCACTTCCCGAACCCTAGGTAGAAACCCTAGGGTACTCACAAAAGAAAAAATCTTGTGCCCTTTCTGTTTCTTTTCTTTTCTCTTCTTTTCTTTTCTTTTCTTACGCACAGAGCCTTTCTCACGCCACCCTTTCTCTCTTGGATCAAATCTCACATGCCCCACCTTCTCTCTCATTTTAAAATGGTGCAAGACCACGTCTTTTCAGCATTTTCACCGCATGAGAGGATAAAGCTAGGTGGTTGCTCACTTGAATTCAAATCGAATTTGAATTTAAATGCTAACCAACCAATCTTTATCCACTCTTGGCATGAGAAGAAGGGGGCGTGGGTTCTTTGTGCGTGGAGAATTTACACGAGAAACTTTTTTTCGTGTAGAGTAAGTGGCGCAAAAGTGGATAAGGTGGTGCATGAGATTAGTTGCCCATTCAAATTCAAACATCATTTGAATTTGAATGGCCAACCAACCATCTTTATCCACTCAAAATGACGCACATAGGTGAGGCGTGGGAAGACTTCTGCGTGGGAGAAAATTCATGAGAACTTGTTTCTCATGAATTCAAATAGGCGCAGGTGAGGTGAGGTGGCGCAGGGAGATAAGTCAAGGTAGTTTCAAATATTAAATCAACCTAATTGAACCAACCTTATTAAAATAGGTTAGGCACAATTAGACTAAATTAAATCCAACACAATTAAGCTTAATTAGGCTCAATAAAATTTTAATCAAATTAGAAATTGACTAAGCCCAACCCTTGATCAGATCAGGGACCAAACCACCTTGACGATTAGGTCAACTCTTAACCTAATCAGGTCAAACCCAACTGAATCCAATTCAATTGGACTTGATCCAAAAATAATTACTCAATCAAATTGAGTTAATTAACGATCAAATCACTAATTAAATCTCTCATAAATACTGAGTCCAAATCGGATGGGCAATCGGGCATCAAAGTCCATCGATATGAAACCTTGATCGAAGAGTCCCAAACCAGTGGAACTCTTGACCCTGGTACCCAAAATGTGTGGAACTCATGATCAGAGAATCCTGATTCTCAATCATAGAGTCCCAGACACATAGGACTCAGAGTCTCCAAGTATTAGGATTCTTGGTCGAAGAGTCCCAGTCCAGTGGGACTCTTCACCAGCCATCAGATCAGATAGAAACCTCTAATGTGTGTGATCCCGCAGGTTCGAACCTAAGCTGATAGCACAGGAATCAATTTCTATACTAATCAAAGTGATCATTTAGTAATGGTACCCGATGTTCGGATAGATTGAATAGTCACAATCGCAACACTCAGAACCTACGCGAATATGGTTACTGTATAATTCATCCCTTTTGACCCCTGTGTATAGGATGACTCAGGGTTAAACTATCAACCCTGATCAGATCATCCGAATTGTGCTCAACTCAAACAGTCCTGTGACTCCTTACTAGGACTATCCTGGCCAAGATTTTGCTAAATTGAAATACGACTGTACACAGCTCCTTAAACTAGAGTGGTCAATCCCATCTTGACACACGCACTGACAAGTCAAGTACTTTACTACACCCAGCAGCCTTCCGTCACTGAATTAGAAATTCAAGTAGTCCAGTGCCTAAGTGCAGTGAGTTACTTACAAGTCACCATGGTGGTCTCTGGTCGAAGGGACAGTTATACCCATATCCCATCGGAGCAAATCTTGACAGCAGAAAAAGCTCCGGAGTCGGTCACGTTCAGTGCAGATGTACCCTTACATCTCACCTGTATGTCATACCAATATCTCCACACTCCTTGGTTAAGAGAACAACCAACCCATATGGCACACAATGACCTATGCTTGATAAACGTTGTTGTCCTTGGTAACAACGTATCATTTGATCGCGAACAGGTTTAAGGACTAAACGATAAATCCTCCTTTGTCGAGTCTAAATAGTCCTAAGGACTTTACCACAACACAGGAGTTCATTAGAAGATGAAACAATTTATGATGAAAAATATCAAAATAATTTTTATTAATTTATAATTCATATACTAATACAAGAAAGAGCACAACCGTCAACAGATTGATGATTGGCTTTGGGATACTATTTCCAACAAGGGGTAATAACTTTAACTGTAGTTGCAGGCCGGTACCCAAAGCAATCAAGAGTACAAGTGGATTTTTTGATGGTAAGGATGCCATCTGCCTACAACACAATACTCGACCGACCTGACCTCAACGCCTTTCGAGCTATGGTATCGACCTACTATTTGAAGCTAAAATTTTCTACTAGCCAAGGAGTCGGAGAGGTCAGAGGAGATCAAGCCCTGGCAAGACACTGCTACAACATAGCCCTACAAAGAAATGATCAGTCTGACCCCTATCCGGTTGATGGATTGGACACCCGCGACAACCTTGCTGAAGAACTTGATGAGCCAATTGAAGATCTTGTCTCAATTCCTTTGAACGATGGGAATGAGGAGCATGTGGTGAAGATCGGCTCTAACCTAAGAGAAGAGGTACGTACATGCTCATCAATTTCCTACAAAAGAATGTGGATGTTTTCATTTGGATTCCGACGGACATGCCAAGGATTGATGCGGGAGTCATGGAGCACTGTCTGGCTGTTGATCTCAAACATCAACCGACGAAGAAAAAAATCCGAAGTCATGCACTGGAAAGGCAAATGGCAATAGCTGAGGAAGTTAACAAACTCCTGAAAGCCGGGTTCATCAGAGAAGTCAACTACCCGAACTGGGTTTCCAATGTGGTTCTCGTTAAGAAGGCGAACGGCAAGTGAAGGATGTGTATACACTTCAAAAAGCTAAATAAAGCCTGCCCGAAGGACAGTTACCCTTTACCCAGAATTGATCAATTAGTGGATGCAACCTCAGGGCACGAGCTTCTCACTTTCATGGATGCATTTTCCAACTACAATCAAATCAGGATGGCACCGGAGGATGAAGAAAAAACTGCTTTTATTACTAATCATAGTCTTTATTGTTACAGGGTCATGCCTTTTGACCTCAAAAATACAGGGGCGACCTATCAACGGCTGGTGAATAAGATCTTCAAAAAGCAGATCGGCCGCAATATGAAGGTCTACGTGGACGATATGCTTGTAAAAAGCAAATCCATAAAGAACCATGTCACCGACCTTGAGGAGACCTTCAATGCCCTCCGAAAATATAAGATGAAGCTGAATTCGGTCAAGTGCGCTTTTGGAGTAACCTCAAAAAAATTCTTGGGCTTCATGGTATCGGGGTGCGGGATCGAAGCAAATCCAGAAAATATTCGTGCCATCCAGAAAATGATCGCCTCGAAGTCAATAAAGAAAGTTCAGCACCTTGCTGAGAGAGTAGCAGCTCTGAATCGCTTCGTCTCAAGGTCGGCCGAACGATGCCTGCCTTTCTTTCAGACCCTCAAGCAGCTGAAGAACTTCTGTTGGACCACTAAATGCCAGCAAGCATTCAAAAAATTAAAGAGTTACCTCGACTCACCTCTGCTATTGGCAAAGCCCGAACCCGGGAAGGAGTTGTTCCTATACCTGGCGGTCTCCCCTGTGGCTCTCGCAGCAGTTCTGATTAAGGAAGAAGCAAAAATTCAACAGCCGATCTACTACATTAGCCGAGTATTGAGAGATGTCGAAACTAGGTATACTAAGTTAGAGAAACTAACTTACGCCTTGTTGATTGCAGCTTGAAGGCTCCGACCTTACTTTCAAGGGCACACCATAACACTACTCACCGACCAGACGATCAAGGCGGTTCTACATCGAGCGGATGCTTTCGGAAGGATAGCGAAATGGACAGTCGAGCTCACAAAATTTGACATCAACTATCAACCTCAGTCAGTGATTAAAGCCCAGATATTAGCAGACTTCATAGTGGAATGCACTATTTCGGAAGAGGCCGAACTTAAACGAGGTGAAGCTGACAACTCAGGGCTCCAGTCGAACTCCCCTGAAGAAAGAATAGATCTCCCTGATGGTTTTTGGGCCCTCTACATGGACGGTTCCTCCAACATGTCAGGCACAGGCGCGGGCCTGATCTTGGTCAATCCAGAAGGAATTATTGCGGAGTACATGCTACGCTTCGAATTTCCTGCGATAAATAACGGAGCAGAATATGAAGCTCTGATTGTAGGACTGAGGATCGCCAAAGAGTTAGAAGTAGATCGACTCTAAGTCTACAGTGACTCTCAATTGGTGGTGGGATAAGTCAGCAAAAACTATGAAGCTCGAGAGGACAGTATGGCCAAGTATCTCGAAAAGGTAAAAGAGATCATCCCTGCCTTCGGTAGCTTTGATATCAAGCAGATTTCAAGAGCAGAAAATATCAGGGCCGACTTTCTCTCCAAGTTGGCTACACTGGCTCCGGCTGAACTGCCCAAGAAAGTCTTCTTCGAAGTTCTGAAGTACCCAAGTACGGAAGAACCGCAACTTATGATGGAGATCAACTATGAACCCAGCTGGATTGACCCACTGGTTGCATACCTCAAGGATGGGGTTCTTCCTCCTGATACAAAAGAAGCTCGAAAGCTTAGGAACCAGGCCTCCCGATATATTCTTTATGAAGGCAAGTTGTACAAGAGATCGTACTCTTTGCCCCTCCTGAAATGTCTCCGACCTTCTGAAGCCAACTTCGTCTTGTGGGAGGTACATGAAGGAGTCTGCGGAAGTCACCTGGGGGCCAGATCATTATCCTACAAACTGCTCCAACAAGACTATTACTGGCCTACCAAGTACCACGACTCCATCAAATATGTCAGAAGGTGTGATCGGTGTCAGAAATATGCAAATATCCAAAGGCAGCCCACCTCCGAACTTACACCCTTGAGTGCCCCATGGCCGTTTGCACAATGGGAGATGGATATCCTCGGACCTTTTCCTATGGCATTCGGGGAGCAGAAGTTCCTCCTGGTGGCAATTGACTACTTCACCAAGTGGGTCGAAGCTGAACCTTTGACGAAAATCACAAAAGCTAAGGTGCAGGACTTCGTTTGGAAGTCAATTGTCTGTAGGTTCGGCTTATCCAGAACTCTCATTACTGATAATGGGCGACAATTTGTTAGGGCAAGGTTTGCTGAATTTTGTGAGGACTTAAACATCTCCCATAACTTCACGTCAGTAGCCTATCTGCAAGCAAACGGTGAAGCCGAGGTTACTAATAGGACTCTGTTGCAAAGAATCAAGGTGAGACTTAAAAAAGCAAAGGGAACTTGGGCAGATGAACTTTATCATGTGTTGTGGACGTACCGAACTACCCAAAGACTGTCCACAGGGGAGACCCCCTTTGCCTTAGCCTTCGGAATAGAAGCCGTGATTTCGATCGAACTCAAACTTCCATCGGTGCGAGTTGTGGCATTCGACGAGCAGCGTAACTCACAGGATCTCAAGGCCAACCTCGACTTATTAGAAGAAAAGTGGGAGACAGCTCAAGTTCGGATGGCCACCTACAAGTAGAAAGTGGCCCGCTACTACAACTCCCGGGTCAAGAGCAAGGCCTTCAGAGCGGGGGACTTAGTACTTCGGTGAGCCGCTATCTCCCAACCTCAGAATCAAGGGAAACTCGCCTCTAACTGGGAAGACCCGTATGAAGTCAGGGAGGTGGTTCAGTCCGAAACATACTATTTAAAAGAGCTCGGAGGAGCAGACCTTCCGCGACTATGAAATTCGAAAAATCTATGAATGTATTACCGATAACTTTACCTTAAATAAAAGTTTCTTTTATATTCGCATATTTTTCTTTTGGTATGAACTTATAATGACAGGGAGTAGCTCCTTCAGACAATTGAAATTAAGTATGTCAGGAACAAGAGGAAAATCTCATCCTGACATGAACGAAGGCCCGATTATTTAGAGATCGGATGGGAGGAGAGGTCCTTGCAACGGCCCTTATGCGCCCCCACAGCCATGTTAAGAACAAGAGGAGAACCTCGTCCTAACATGAGTAAAATCGAAGGCTCGATTATTTAGAGATCGGATGGAGGGAGGCCCTTGCAACGGCCCTTATGCGCCCCCACAGCCATATTAGGAACAGAAGGAGAACCTCATCCTAATATGAGCAAAGTCGAAGGCCCGATTATTTAGAGATCGGATGGGGGGAGAGGCCCTTGCAACGGCCCTTATGCGCCCCCACAGCCATGTTAGGAACAGGAGGAGAACCTCATCCTAACATGAGCAAAGTCGAAGGCCCGATTAATTAGAGACCGGATGGAGGGAGAGGTCCTTGCAACGGCCCTTATGCACCCCCACAGCCATGTTAGGAACAAGAGGAGAACCTCATCCTAACATGAGCAAAGTCGAAGGTCCGATTATTTAGAGACCGGATGGGAGAAGAGGCCCTTGCAACGGTCCTTATGCACCCCCACAGTCATGTTAGAAACAAGAGAAAAACCTCGTCCTAACATGAGCAAGGTCGAAGGCCCAGTTATTTAGAGACCGGATGGGGGGAGAGGCCCTTGCAACGGCCCTTACGTGCCCCCACAGCCCTGTTAGAAACAGGAGGAGAACCTTGTCCTAACATGAGCTGAAATTGACTCTGTCGGAAACAGGAGGAGAACCTCATCCTGACACAAACAAAGACCTAATCGTTCAAGACCGGATAAAGAGGAAAGCCTCCTCAATGGTTCCTCTACACCCCTACAACCCCATTAAGAGCAGAGAAAAAATCCTCACTCGAATATAAAAAAAAGGAGAGGAAAAAAGAGAAAGCGACGAGCTACACCAGAGATAAAAAAAAAAATGAACTACATCCAAGACTCAAGGGACCTCATCTCAACGAGGAAGAAAATTCTTGTCGAAAATCTCCAATCCCCAAGGGCGAATCAATACGGCGATGATCAGGAATCTTCAAACAACGTCGACATCGAATAAGACAAAAGAAGTTCGGTAAACGATAACTTAATGCAAGAATGGACAAGGTAATGAAAAATTTTCTTTTCATTTCATTAGTAAAGTGTGCATTACAAAGCCTTTGAAGGCCAAAAAAAAAAAGAAAGCAACAAGAAAAGAAAGGAATACATAGAACAAAAGGTAAAAAGGCTCTAAGGAAGCTCGGCTTCTTCAAACTTCGAACTCTCGGTTTCAGCCGTCATCGAGGATTGCTTTAAGTACTTAACTTCTTCTTTCAGTCCCCCTTCTGCTTCCCCTTTCCACGGGATCGAAAAGTACTCGCGATCGAAGATGTACCACAAGCACAGGCTCTGGGCGATCAAGGTGAAGCACGGCCAGATCTATCTCTTCTACCCTCGCCTTCTTCGCCGATTCAGAAGTTGCAGCACCTTTCCTCTTGTGGGCCTTGAGACTCTTGGCTAACATCCGAGCCGCATCCACATCCATATCTACAACAAAAGAAGATCGGCACAGCTTAGAAACAGAGCCACGAAAAAAGAGAGAGTTCTGGAACTAACCTAGGCTGGTCCGAAGGATGCCGAGATGCAGAGATGGGGACAACTCGAAGAACACCTAAGGCCGAGAAGGATGCTGGGGAAGAATGAAACTCTCAGGAAGAAGGAGGGACCGAAGAAACTTTCAGGCAAAGTAAGACCCCTGAAGGAGGGAGGCGGGTTTAAATAGGCGATGGGGTCCGGCACAATAATGACCGCAGATTTCCTCTGGCCAATCTATAACCACCGCATGGCCCACTCATCGTGGCAGGTGGCTAAAGGCGGCTGACAACTGATAGAATCATTATTACACCGTACCTAGAGCAACACTCCAACGAAAATTTAAAAAAATCTTTTCGAATCGTCTCGATTTGAAAAGGCTCCAGCACCAGCACACCAAATGTCAAAATATCTGAAAACAATCGAGTACGAAAATTGAGAGAGGCAACTTCGACTGTAAAAATTTCTCTGTACTTCCTTCATTCGGAACCTGAACTCGAAAGTAGGGGGACTGGTGTTGGGTATAAAATAACCCCAGCCAAAGTTCATAAAAGGCCGACCCTTACAGGGCTCTTCCGGCTTCCGACCTTGTGCGGCATCTTTCGGAACTCCCCCGACCGTCCGAGCTTCAATAATACCATCCGGACTTCTCCGATAATGAGCTCCTCCATTCGTCTACCGGACTGCTCCAAACACTTTCTGAGCTTCACTATCAGCCGATTTTCTACAGTGATCGACTATTCTCCAAATCTCTTCCAGACTTCTTCCGGCCACGAACAACTTTACTCCGAACTTCTTTCGAACTTCGTCAATGTTCGAGCTTCTCCAACAGCAGGACTTCTGCAGTAACCAGACTCCATCCAAGTTTCTACGGTGATCGACCGCCTTCCGGATTTCATCCGAGCTCCTACAAGAGTCTGATCCCAGCCGAACTTCTACAACAGATGGATTCTAGACGAATTTCTACAACGGACGGACTCTACCAGCCGGATCTCTACTCTGAACTTCTATTGCAAGTGGACTTCATCCAAGCTTCTACAACAAGAAGTCTTCATTCAATCTTCTGCGGCAACTGATCTTCGTCCGAGCTTCTACAATAAGCGGCCTCCTTTCAGACTCCTACAAGAGCCGGACTCCGTCCGAGCTTCTACGATAGAATTGAATCTCGAACTCCTCCAACGTTCGACCTTCTCCAGTGTCCTCGAGACTCCTCCAGCAGACGAACCTCCACAGCGCCATCCGAACTCCACTGTCGGACGACCCTCTATCGAATTTCTCATGAAATCGGATCTCTCCGACGGATAATCTACAGACGAGCTTTCACATCAGGCAAATTCCAGATGGACTCTTCTAGCAATCGGACACTTACCGAACTTCTCCAACAGAAAGTCTCCATCCGAGCTTCTACAGCAGATGACTTCCGCCTGCAGTATCAGCGCCCAAGGCACCCGACAATAGTGGATTCGTCAGCAACCTCGAAAACATCCGAGCTTTTCTTAGATTGCAGAAACAGAGAGCCATTCTGTTCCATCAGACGTCCCAGCCGAGCTTCAGCCGTCAAGCCCGAACTCTCTGGCAAGTCGCGACAATGGCCACTACCCCACTCCACTTTCTATAATAGATTTCATGCGGCCCCACTACTCCCTGGCAAGTCGCGACAACGGACACCACTCCACTTTCCATAACAAACTCCACGTGGCCCTGAACGGCCCCCTGATGCCACTACTCTCCGTAACAAACTCCGCATGACCCCGAACGGCCCACTACCAGGCGGTTACAGATGTCACTATCAATCAGTTACACTCTCCGTCTATAAAAAGGGATCCCCAGATACGTTCTTCTCTAAGCTCTAAACTCTATCTCGAAACTGTGCTAAAATCCCATTCGAGTGCTCCATTTCTGTTAAGACAGAGTACTGACTTGAGCATCGGAGGATCTTGCCGGAGCACCCTCAACTTCGATTTAGACTTCCCTTGCAGGTCCCAGTGGCGGACGCGATCCCCTCGATTCCAGCTTCTCCGGCGTCGGCGGAATTCTGCACCAACACCAGTTAAAGGATATAAGTATATAACGGGTTAAACGGATTATAATCCGATCCGATCCGATTCGATCCATTTATTAAACGGATTAAACGGATTAGTCGTCTAAAACGTGAACCCGATCCGATTATTAAATGGATTAAACAGGTTGATCCGTTTACGATCCGAATCCATTTAATCTAAATCCAAATCTGTTTAACACGGATCGAATGCGGGTCAGGTTGGTAGATCGGATCGATTTTTGCCACTCCTAGGCTAGGCTAATGATTTACTCGAGTCGATCCTAAAAATAAATAGGCTTTATATTAAGCCCAACCTAATCTAGAATTTTTGGACCTAATCTATAGCCCGACTTGAAGCAGGCTCGACTGAACGGGCTTCAGGCTTCAGGTCCGCTTAAGCCTACTTCCAAGCTCTACGTAGTCCACAGTCTAATAAATAACTCAAGAGTTATCTTAGGCGACTTAGGCGAGGGAGCATTGTATCCCATCCAAATTCGTAACACTCTCTCTCTCTCTCTCTCTCTCTCTCTCAATTTTTAATTTTATTTTTTTAATATTCTCATCGTCATAAGATCCGGTCACCAACATCCCATGATTACCTTCGTCACCCATCCTTCTCCTCCGCTCCTTTCTCACCCTTCACCGTTATCCCCTGTTTACCCGATGGAGAAACTAGACCTACGGCGGTGACCACAAAAAAACGCCTATATACGGGCATCATGACCGTCACACGCTGTGGCTAAGGCTAAAAACAACCATGGAAAGGCTAAGCCTCTACTCGGTGTTCCCCCTTCTGACGCTGCTCCTCCCGTCCGCGATGATCGGATTGCACTGCTCTGATCCGGCCCCGATGCCGTGGCCGGAGAGATTTCACGCGCTTCTGTACATGAATCTGACGGCCACCGGTGAGCTAATGGTGACGGACATCTGGTACGACTTGCCGCGGGGTCGGAACGTCCACCTGATGCAAAGGCAGTTGGACGACCTCCTATACAACGTGGAGTGGGAGAACGGCACGTCCTTCTACTACACACTGGGCTCCACCCGCTACTGCCACCCTAAGCAGTGGGGGATCGGGCTCCCACGGCCGGACTGGCTGGCCGACTCCACCTACCTCGGCCGCCGGTACACCGACGGGTTCTTGTGCCACGTCTGGACCAAGCTGGACTTTGTGTGGTACTACGAGGACGTGGACACCCGGAGGCCCGTCCGATGGGACTTCTTCGATGGTAGGCCCTCCAATACCATAACTTCCACCGTCCGATATTCTTTCTTATCCGGTCTTTTAGTTTGCGTGGGCATAATTTAAGTTTCATAAATATGTCGTAAATCTTCAACTTTTTCCGGTTTTGTATAAACCTGATCCAAAGGCTTTCGAATCTCATCTGAGTACTGAAATTTGGGGAGCACCGAAATCTCGGCTGATATGATAAATTCGAGACGACAAATTATATTAGATTTCTTGATTTTAGAATTTATGAATTAAAGGATCCATTTAAGAAAGTAAAGAAAACTGGTTGAAAGACACGGGTTTATATTTTGTAGCGATGGATGGATATCTGTTATTGATTTATATTGATTTATATTCATTGATGTATATACATTTATACATGTATATTAATACTTAGCATTTGAGCTTCGTTTTGATCTAACCATTAGCCCATCAACATGGTATGTACCAGCCAAGTTGGTTAGGTCAGCTAGATTCAAGTTCAATAAGGTTTGTTTGGATTGCATTTGAGTCTCACAAAATTATATCTAAATTTGCTGAACTAGATTGTGGTGGGCGTCAATGAGTTCAATTTGGTCTAATTATCTGATCCAATTGGAGGTTTAATTGGAGTGTGAAGGACCACCTAAGCATTGAAAAATTCAGAATTGGAAATAGGATTTCTAGTATTACAAAATATGAGGACTGATCTAACCCCATGTCAACTGGATCTTTCCTAGCCCATTTCTGAAGGGAGAAAGAAAAAGATCTGCTTAGATTGTTTTTAATTGCCGGATTTGGGCCAATTTGCTTTGCATTCCAATAATTTCTATGGATATTGGCCTGGCTTAGCTTGTCATCATATGTTTTATTATCTTTGATCACAAAACTGTAGTCCAAGTATTTGGGCTAATGTAGACCTCATGCCACTATTATCTCATGAAATCACATATGATCATGTTTCTAAGATCTAAATGTAAACTAGTGATGATGCCTCTCTCTAACACCTGATGATGATGGAACAGGAGTAACTAATTACGTGATGACATTCGAGCCAGGTGCATCGCTTAATGACTCACAATTGTGGCAGGCACCATCCCATTGTTTCAGCAGCGGCGAAGATGACGGCAATGACCATGGCAACAAACATGATGTACAAGGTGCACATGAAAGCAATCCAAAGGGACTAGACATGAAAGCTATTTTTGATCTTAACTTTAGGAGACTCATTTGATGTTGAGCTTTGAATCACCAGGAGACTTTGTATTCATCATTTGGTTTCTAAAAAGTGAGAGACATATTTGTAACATTAAGTTTTTATATGTTTCTAAAATTTAGCCAATGAAAAAAGTGCAACAAATGCCCATTCACAAAGCAGTTTTGAAGAGACATGCTGAATGGATGGAGTATAAGAAATAAGACTTTCAATGTTCAGCATCTCTTGGTCTAGCTGGAGAGATGAGAATGTTAGAAAGAAAGGATAATCCCTTTGGGAACCTCTGGTTGTCACTGTTCTTTGGGACAAAAGGAAAATGCTGAAGGTGTCGATCTTGTAATCTCATACCATGCATCTTGTTAGATGTCAGTGTGGAATTTGGTGGACATAGATGAGGCCTTCTATAGCCTGAGGGGGCTTGATGATGGTCTTTCTCGGTAACCTATCACTGTTTAACTGTTTTGCCTAAATGTTCTCTTATTCACTTTTCCTGATGAATTTGATGGTCTTTTCCCTATCCTTCCCTCAAAAACATAAAAAGAACATGAAAAAGTTGCAGAGAAGGAAACAACTACTAAATACCTGACAACTTACAACATTAGTTTAAATTTTTAACTCTAATCTAAGTTGCACACCATAGTTACACAAATCAACACACAGATTGGCTGGTGAATTATAATGTCTGGAACAATCAATACTAGGTAGCTTTAACATTGATGTTCAGTGCACGTAACTCAAGTTGAAAGTCATGTAACTCGAAAAGCAAGCAACTTGTAAGAATTTGGTCAAGTATTAAGATCCCACAACCCATATATCACAAAGCAATCAATAACTTCAGTTAGGTTACCATCTAAAAAAAGAAATAGTAGTTATCTTCCATCGCACAGATGCCATCCCACTTACCTTGCCATCCAATTTCAGCCAACTTTTGCACTCCAAAATAAAATAAGAAAATAATGCAAACAAAGATTTTAAGTATAGTACAATGTTACAGAAGATCCAAACTGTACCACATTTGCAGGTAGCTCTTACTTCTTAGGAACTTGTATCCTAGGAACTACCACATCCTGTGGTCTCACTGAACAAACAAACTAGATGGTTCTACATTCCCTCTTTTCTTTCAATTGTGTTCAAGGTTACATCACTAACAGTGTTTCTAAATTATAACTGTCACGCCCCCGATCCGAGATTGTAAATCGAGGGTCATAGCAACCGCCGCATACTCATAGAAAACTCTTCCCATAAGCATGCAAGGCATCTTATCATGTTATCTTAAAACAACAGCGGAACAATTAGTCAATAATTTAAATTCAAAACATAACGATCTAAATTTTTTTTCTTTAATGTCTCAATAAATTCAACAATGATTCATAAGCCTTACATCAAATTCAATAAGACTTTTAACCTAAAATAAAAGTATAGAGATTCTGCTTCTGATCACTCTTCCATTCATATCTTGTATCATCTTAATTCCTCAACATCTGTAAAAACAATAAAAATAGGAGGTAATGAGCTCGACAGCCCAGTAAGCAATGATCACTTTTCAACAGATTTCATCAGGCATTTAAGTAAATCATCATTTATAGAAAATAAGTATATAGAGTTCATCAATTCGAAATCAATTTTAATTATGCAACATAATTCATGCCAAATTTATTTCTTTTTCGAAAATTCAAGTTTCTTTCCAGATTTCAATTTCTTTCGTTCTTAAATTTTTTTCGTCAACCATAAGCTATGACCACATTTTTCCTGTGGTAGGGTCATAACACCGCGTATCTTCTTGCGGTGAGCTGCAAATCATCTGGCAGCAAAGTCTTTCGGAACCGCTGGTCTCTCTGGCGGTTTGTCGCTGGTCTCTCTGGCGACATGAACCCTCAGGACAAATCAATTGCCAACGTATATGCCCCCATTGGCAGGGTCCTTTACATAGTCAGGTTGTCAATTCATCATGTTTCTTATATCATAATTCTTCATAAATCATATTTCATATTCTAATTTCGATAATAAAACATATAAACATGTAGTATCGAAATCAATCAATATAATACATCATGGAATCAATATGTTCAATCATGCTTCATCATAACATTTCAAATAAGATATTTTCATAACAAAATATCATTCATCCAATTCATGCATCGTTTCACAAATCATGTCTGAAAAATACATTATAATTTGCCGATAAATCTAGAAAAAATGAAATATTACTTACCTCGAATGCATTCCAATAAATCCACATAATTCTATAAATTTTTCTTCCAAAAATTCTATTCGTAGATTATATCGCGATATCCCATGATCAAACATCCACAATCCTATATAGAATCAATTTCAATAATTAGAAAGAATACGAATACCATATTTCAACGGTTTAGATTGGGTCTGATCATCTAATTTCATCTAATCAAAATCTAATTAAGACCTAAATGATCCAAAGTTTGACTATCAGATCAAATTAGATTCGAAGTGATATGATCGAGGTTTCTTCATCGATTTCATAAAATCAAGTGGAGAGAGAAAATCAGAGGAGAGAGAATTCATGAGGTACAATTCGAATTGATCAGGTGACACAATCCAACATTATGATTGGTCCAATATCTCAATTGGTGAAATCAACATGATCAAATCAAGTCATGGCTAGATCGAAATCATGGATGATCAAATCTAAAGATTCATAATCTGATCAAGGTGGGTGCCAGTACGCTGTCTGACAATAATGGATCAGGATTCTTCATTAGAATCAGATCAAGACTATTAAAAAAAATTTTCTTCATTCACTAACCTTTTTAGAGAGAGAATCAATCAAGAGAATATTTTAGAGAGAAAAAATTCTAGAGAGAGAAAATTCTAGAGAGAGAAAACTCATCTTGAATTCTTCAGACAATATGATTCAAAAAATTCCGATCGATTGGATCAAATTATGCTGAAATTATCATATGGACAATTCAATAAAATTATGAGAAATAAAATCTAAAAATACCTGATCTGATCAAAGTGGATGTCGGTGTACCATCCTACGATCACAGATCAAATATCCATCATGATGATCATTTAAATTCATCATCATTCTTCTCAAAATTCTAGAAATCTTAGGAGAGAAATAATCTAGAGGGAGGATTCTAGAGAAAGAAAGTAGAGAGAGAAAATCCAATTCTAGAGAAAGAAAATACTAGTTCAGACTGAAGAGAGAGAGGAAAGAGAAAGAAACTCTCTTTCTCATATTTTATTATTTATATCATTGTTTATTAATTTATTTTATTTATTTTATTTTATTCTTTTTTTCTTTCCTTTTTTCTTTTTCTTCACGAAGAGAGAGGAGAGAAAATCCTATTTATTATTATTATATTATTATTATTTTATTTTCTTCTTTCTCTTTTTTTTTTTTCTTTTTTTTTCTTCTTTTTCTTTTCTTTTTCTTTTCTTTTCCTTCTTCTTCTTTTCTTTTTCTTTTTCTTTTCCTCCTCCTTCTTCTTCTTTTCTTCTTCTTTTCCGTGGGTTTCTTTTGGGCCGAAACAGGGGACCGTGAGATCCCCTCGTTGGTGTTCCGACTGACGGCATGACCGACGTGGGGCGACCGTCGGCAGGAGAGGGACGACTCGACGACGAGAGGAGGGCCAAACCGACGGTCGGCGGTGACCACCGACGTCGGAAAAATCAACGAAAAACGGGCAAAAACAAAGATTCTTCCACAATAAAATCTGACGACTCCGGTCACTGACGAGCGTGCACAGAAAGGAAAGGAGAGAAGAGAGGAAAGGGAGGAGGCTTACCTCCGGCACCGACGAGGCTTTTCCGACGAGCAATTGGACGACACAGGGACGGTCTTCCGCAATGAATTTTCCGGTGATGGCCGTCGACTAGGCTTAGGATTTTCGATGGAAAGGAGAGAGGAGGGATCTCCTCCTTAAATAGGACCGGAGGGAGCTCGTTTCCGACTTCGATTGGGAGCCGGTGAGAAGAGGAAGAAGACTCCCTTCGGGAGTCTTCTCCACTTTTTTTTTTTTTGGGCTTTGGTGGGCTGGGGTTCTCACTCGGGTTGGGCCATCACAATAACATTGGACAGAACTTAATTTACAAATCATTGATTTTCATTGTCAAACATAGATGGAAACAAAACCTGTCATGGTCACTGAAATGGAGCTTCAGAAATTTATTGAGCGAAGGCTTTTATATGCACAAGAAGATGAAATGAAAGATAAGCAACCCAATAGAGTGAAACATGAGAACAAGGTTTCAGAAAGATGTAATCTCAAATTCAATTAAATGTCATCTCATAATACAAATCCTTCAATAATGTAAATGAAAAAGATCCAGGATCTCGGGGCAAGTAGAAGAATGATAGGATGAGGGTTCCAACAAGCAGCAAAAGGAGACTTCATCACACGAGCTTCTCTCTGCTTTTATCTTTTTACTTTGAGATATAGAAATTCAGTAATATCCATCTCTCCTTTTTTTTAGTGGGGATTCTGTCACAAATACTGAATTTGACAGTATTAGATATAATGCTGCTGAAAAAAAAGACAGCTAAAGAATGGGATAAAAATGAATATGCATATGGGTGACCGAAAGAAATGTAATCATCACCACAATGGAAAAAGAGAAATGGATATGTTGGAAGAGGGAGAGGGCATACTGCTATCATTGCTTGAAGTGCCTTCATGAACTTCTTAAGTGCCTGAAAGGAAGAAAATCACAACAATTGTACTTAGGAAACACAAGAAACTTGTGTCTTTATCAAAGTAATGCACTCACAGTGTGACAGTGCAAACCAAAAGTAACGAGATCTGTTTTCAGGTTGATCCTTACATCAGATTAGTGCATCTTAAAGCAGCAATCGAAAGATCAACTCAAAATGTCAGTGAAGACTAAAATTTGCTTCTAAAGATAACAAAAAATTACAGCCATTCATATGATAATATGGAGAGCAGACAATATCACAGGAGGCAGTGATGTAGAAAAGAGAGACTAAAAAACTATTAAAAGCGCCCAAAATTTTCATTAGACATAGACCATTTCTGAGTACATAATAAAAATACATGAACTTCGAACCAACACCAGGAACCCGATCAATCATACAAATGACATATAACAACAAAAAGAATTTTTTACAACATGACTCTCCAAATATTTATGGTGAAAAAAATAAAGGAATTATACAGCTGTTCTTTCTATACACTTCCAGACTGATGATCCACTCTACAATTCCAAAACCATGCTCAAAGAGCTGATATACAGTTTAGGTAGAATAGGTAATATTCTCGGTTATGTTGTAGTAAACAGCTGGCTTCCAAGAGTCACAGTTGTACTGCCTTCAGGCATTATGGTGGTCAGGCTCATTTCTTTCTCATATATCCGGTCAAGTTCCAACTCCACATAATTCATGGGTGGACGTCTCTCGCTAGATGGGTTCACACACCAAGCTATTAGCCGCAAGAACTCACTCATTCCTTCAGAGGTAAAACTGCTGCCCATTCTTTGATCGACAAGGGTAGAAATATTAGTTGGCTCCTCATATTTTTGTGCCTTCAGAACCAAATGATAGTTTTATCAAGAAAAATGCAATTTCTGAATCCAATATTGTAAATTTGCACTACAAAAATAAACAAGAATTGAACCAAATTTACATGCAGATAATGCACATAAAACGAAGGCCTGGTCTCACAGGCAGCAGACTTGGCAAGAGATCTACTTCTCATACTACATAAACCAAGATTTCTCAGGCAGTGGTTAAGGACTAGACCTCCCAAGCTGGCCCATGAATGGAAGGTAGCTGAAAATTACATAACTAAAAGGTCTAAAGTCACAAACCATCCAATACAAGTGCAACGGTGGAACTGTCATGTGACCAGTACTGAAATACGATAGGTATGTGGGAAAGCAACTTTCTCTGAACATAGTTGATGCTTAAAATAGTCCTTATGCTTAAAGGATGAAGACTTTTATTCAGCAGGAAAAAAGTTTATGTTCTTTAATTTCCTTTAAAAAAACTGTAATTTGACATATATCTTTACCAAAAAATGAGAAGGCATACTCTATATGAATATCAACCAATCCCAACAACTAAATAAGAAAATTTCACTGCAGAAACATGACTAACTAACATGCCAGACGTCACATCACCTTTGACCAAGAAGTCTGCTGTACCGGCATATCCCAGAACAAAGTCCAGTTTATTCTTCTACAAAAAAAGGCAACCTTTTCTCTCTCTTTAGACCGCTGATCAACTGAAGCAAAGAAGTCAGCCACCTCTTTTGCCATTCCAAGATTCTACTTCAGCAAAGAAGTGAGTATGAACTGAACAACTTCACCCATAAATGGGAATCCTCATTATCAACCCAAATCTAGTTGGCGATTGTAAATAGATAAATATAGTCACTTCTTAGAATCAGCATAACACATAATACCATCGACCTTCCATTGGTTCTTCTTAAGATTGTTGCAAAGACTTATCTTGACACTGAAGAATCTATGCGCCTAGTCCTAAATCAGTCCAAGCCAAAAAAACATTTAGCTAGGAACAAGATGTTCTCAATGTCCCACAAAGTGGCACTTATGACTGATCATCCTAGTATTTTGGACAGACCCTTCCATATTCCTAGACCATGTGTGAGCATTAAATATGGGTGGTTTACTTCTATATTTTGACATCTGAGGGTCATTCTTTTGAAAACTTGTCACGTCTTCTTGCTTCATGTGTTGGTCTCCTTGGACAGTATCACTGTCATTTATGTCCAAATGTATTGCAATGTATTGCATGGGTTTTAAATTAATGAGTGAAGGAAAATTTATTTTCTTAGCAGAGGATTTCTTCTAATGACCTTTCTCCTAGCATTCTTTGCCAGTTCTTCAGGGTAGGTGGCATTTCTGTCTTTTTTTCTTTTTTTTTTTTTTTTTTTGTTGAACTCCATAAAGAAAAAGGCTTAACTTTTACTACCTCTTGTTTTACCACCTTCTGTCCGACTCAATAAAGTTGCTTCTAACATCAATTGGTATGAAAGCATAGGGCATCATGGAACATGACTTTCATGACATCAAATTGGACATCCTATGAAGAAAGAACAACTTTTATGAGGGATCTTGCATGCCATGGTGCTTTGGTACATGACGATACTTCTCCCATATCTAAGACATCCCAAGCTATCATGAGATGTGGCCTTTCTCATCAAATGGTTGTGAAGAAAAAACTAAGATTGGACTCATAATACAATTGGATCTTATGAGAATTTTTACAATTTTTTGCTCTTAACACTCACTTTTTCCCTTAAATTATCTTGTTTTTCGTAAGGCAATTTGCCACCTATTGATCTTTATATTCATTCAACCAAGGCTTCAAGACTCATCTCAATGTATTAGTTGGTCCTTATCGCTTGACATGTTCCCTCCAACTAGAAATTAACAAAGCTTATTCTTGTTATAGTCGTGTCTACTGTGTTCTCTCTATAATGGTTATGACTTGAGAGATTGGATTCTTTCCAAAAAGTCTCTATCCTGAGGTTTCAAATAATGTTGATATTCCCAAATAAGAGTCCCTAAAAAATCATTATGTAACTCATAACAAAGCACTGACAGTTATTTACCTAGATTTACCTGAACTGAATGTATTTAGAAATAACATATTGGTTGTTTGCCCATTATTAGCCATCATAACAGTAAAGTGACAGAATTACTTACAAGCTGCTAGATTTCCAAATAAAAGATTATTTTGTTCAAGCTGACCTAGATAGTAGAATCTAAAAACATGTTTTGTTTTGATGAACATTAAAAATGTCCAGTATTATTTGCTATCTGCATGATATAGTGGCTGTTTTAATGGAATAACTACTACAAATGGTCGTTATTTCAACTTTGGTGTTGATCTTTAACTATCATAGCACAAACCTTTTGAGTATATCACCTGTTGGTGAAGCCATGAGGCCTCACCAGCTCCCCCCCCCCCATTTGAGCAACATGTACGCATTATTACAATAAAAAAGAATAAAGTTTCTCTCTTTCTAATCTATCACTTTGGTTTCACAATAGATTGGGATTTAGAAACATATCCATCTCTCTCTCTCTGTGATACTTGCGTCAGTTTTCTGATTGAATTGGAAATTAGAAAGCCTATCCAAGTGCCTAAATCTACTTCTAGACCAAGTATATCTATTGAGCAATTTTAATTGATTCAGTTACAAACACCAATCAAATGCTCCTTAAATAAACATGTGCTTTGCACATGCATGACAGCTTAACATATATAAGTAAGAAAAGGATCCATTATAGCAATCATGATAAGACTAAACTAGCCACTATTTTAAACCTTGTTATTTTTATCCCTTACTGTCGAGATTTATGATCTGGATATTGGTACTTGAACTGCTATTGGTTAATGCCAGTCCAGTACAATACTGTATGTACCATCCTAACACATTATTGGGAGTTGGCACAGACACAACAATCAAGAACCATTTCTTTTTCTGTGTTATTTTACAATATTATTAGGGTTAGAGCCAGTATAGAGCCAAAAAATGTAAAATAAACTTTGTTGTTACCATAAACTAATTAAGGAAAAAAAGGATTAAACAATTAATAAGCCTGTGGTTTCATAAAAAGTGAAACTTAAAGCAACAGGAGCAATGTAATTTGTAGGTGAAAAGAAGTCTTTGATAGGCCAGTACTATATATATTTCTTGAGGACTTTTTTATATATTTTTCTCAACACCAACAAAAGCATTCTGACTGAACTAATTTAAGCTTAGGTTATTATGGGTGTAGGTTTGGAGGTTCTTGAATGTGCTGAAATACATACGAGCAATATTATAGTAGCATGTGCATGCAGCTTTCTATTCCACAAATAACCTTTTATTTTTTAATGATTATTTTACACATAATTTAACAAAAATAGAAAAACTTTTGAAACCAAAAAACATTATATAGTCTTGTAGGTTGACGCCCAACCTACATCATATCTGATGATCAACTCGAATGGACAAAATTTCACCCTTTTTTCAAATTTGATGATCGCTTGGCCTTTCTTACATGGAAAATTTCAAAAAGAAATTTGAAGTTGCTCAACTTAGGTTGATGTGTTTCTAGGCTTCAATCCAATCAGAACTCCACTGGATCCATCAAACTGAAGCAAAAGTTCCTCCCTCATTCCCATTATCCCACTTAACATAAAGAAGGAAGTGACTGAAATGGGAATAAAACAAAAAAATGGAAGATCCTTCATGACTCAATTAGTAGGGCTAGTTCGTGACCCTCAGCACTTGTCCATACCAAGTGTACACCTTGATTCCACTTCGTATGCTAGAACCAAACATCAAGGGGCATCCTGAGTGCCAGCTGGTCTGATTCAGTATAGCCAATGCTAACCAGCACACAAAGCTTGCTTTAGAGCCTGATATACATTGTCGACCCATTCCCTATTGTCTTAAGCTGTTAGGATCAATTGTCCATTATATCCTTTATCTTGTTTCTGTCAGTCATCTTGACTTGTCTGTCTCAACTCAATTATCCCTCCACATGTGTTTTCATAATTCTTGTCTAGGATTTTAAGTCAACTAGTTCGTTAACAGTAGTGTACACTCCACTCTCTACTTTGTGATTTGGGGAGCATGAAGAGGTCACTAAACTCTTTCAAGCCTAGCATACTTTTTTGTGAAGAAAATGAGATCATAGATGGGATAACCGACTTATCTTCCACAATCTCAGATCAAGATGATTGGATCATGGGCTTCCCTCTAGACTATGCATTACACTTAAGCTGATGTTAAGGGGAACCTATTTTCTCAAATCATAATTGGGGTAGCTAGTCCCCTCTTATCGTACCAAAACAAGAAAAAGCATACTCTAAAATAATAATTTATTTTAATGATGAAAACAATGGATACTATTTTCTCATTCAACCAATGGTAGGACTTCTAGAATAATTTAATGGGAACTATAATTAGCAACTGAAAGCCCAAGAAACATGCAACAATGAAAAGGTAGCATCATTTCTTTCTCAAGTCACCCATTATAGAACTTAATATATTCTTTACTATATACAGAATCTAATAAATATAATTTCTAGATAAAGGATTTGAATTTCCACTTATTTTAAGCTAAAAAACAACGAAAGTCGAATATTGTTAGTTACCCTTGCCATACAACATCACCAACAACATATTAATCAAATAAATATTATAACTTATCACTAAGGTTAGGATTACTTAATGGAAGATGTGAGAAACCACTAAAAATCAAATTATTAACAAAAATATCAATACAAAATGGATGAGAAAAGACATGCATTATAATAGAATAACTTCAAATTTTGAGGTAACAAGAATTATTGACAAACTATTCTACCTCTTATAAACAGGAAGTTAGAAAAATATAATATTAAATCTCACAAAAACATAAAGATAATGCTGAACAAAGAGAAAAGGAAAAGAAGCGATGCAAACCCTCCAGCCTCCGCACCCCCCACCTAATGCCATCCAGACACTCCCACATAAGGAATTGGAGAATTTGGTGTTTACTATTTGCATTGTGGTTCCATGTCAATTTTTATTTATTTATATATAGGTAGATTTCTCAATTTACTCCCTTCCTTTTCTCCTCTTTTCCCCTTTCCATCTTCCTTTATTCTTTAAAAAATTTCTTTGTAACCTTATACAATTTGGGGAGCCAAATTTTGGCAGCAATAGTTATATAATGGATAGATATGATAGGATAAGTTAGACTTTTTTGTTTTTTTTTTGATGCACTAATATCACAGATAGGTCTTAAGCATCTGCCTCTTTGTATTTGTCATAAACAAATGATTGGTAACATGCAAGTAAAGGTACCATGGTAGTGCAAATGAAAGTGTTATCTAATGACATGAACATCGAAACAGATGCTGAAGGAGGGAGTAAAATTTTAATGGATAGGGATCTAGATAACAGTATAAAGAATTATATGGAGCAAAATTTTTAGTGGATTTTTTTTGAAAATAAAATTCCAATTTAGAATGTGGTCAACAATAACCTGGATGTAGTCATTTTAGCTGATTGATAGCTATCACAAGAGAAGGATAGAGACATAACAAAAAAATCAAGTGGACTACAAGCAGGGGTAACTTTGGTGTTAATGTGATGACTGCATGCCATGGAGTCTTGAGAGAAATTTATATGTTAGCAAAAATGTCCTCAATAAAGTATAGGATCAAGATGTTGAACACTATGAATCACATATATTACATGCTTAAAGTGAATAATTGGTGAAACCATCAAGCAATGAACCAGAAACGAATATATTTGAGAAATTCGGAGGTCGATGGCAGAGCCAGGGACGCCTTTCTTAAGATGACATTTTCATCTAAGTGGGATGGTCTTCATTTGATTCTTCCTGTAATTATGGGTGTCCCAACTTATATCCTAAGTGGACTAATAGTTCCCATTGCCTTCTTTTATCTCTCCAAATCTTAATACAATCTGATAACCATGGGAAAGAATTATTTTGCATATATAATCAGAGAATAGAATTTGTGAAATACCAATTCAGCCATTTATAGTAGGTTAGGTTGGATAATAAAGTACGAAGAATAGGAGGGCCACTGGCCTATACTGGTCACCTCTTTACCCCCTTTTCCCCTTTTGGTTCTTTGGTTCAATTACTCATGGCAATTTGGGGGCTCAAAACCTGTTGTACAATACATTTGACAGTTTTTTTGGCAACAGAACATGGGTATGTAATACACGCATTCATTTTCTTCTTTTGCAATAGTGGAAGGAAATCCTACCCATAGGAAAAGAGGAAGTACCTTGGCCCATCGGAATTGCGAACACAAGATTTTTAACTCGAGGAAATTTCTGATCGTTTCAAACTCCTAAGGTATATCACCACTCAAGGCTCGAACCTCTGAACCCTTGCTCAGTAGTGAGCGGGTGTGATTGCTGAGCTAATGCTCAGACTATACACATTCATTTTCCTTGCTTTATTATCCACATTTTGGATATTGATAATTTTTAGTGTGTACATATGTCATTGACTTTTTTCTCTTACTTCTTAGATCACACAATATTTGCATATATATGTGTATATATATAGACTTAGCTATTACTTGAGTGAATCTCCACTCAAATTTAGTCAGATCTATAATAGATAATGAGGGTCCCACATCGATGATGCAATAATCGGATATGATCTAGTACTTTTAAACTGTTTACACGCTAAAAATTATATGATTCAGAGACCTCTAGCCTATTCATCTAGTGGTTAAAAAGAATATGTATTGGTTCATGCTATTTAAACTATCCAGTTTTTTGACCATTTGATACATAGCCTAGGGGGTCTCCAAATCACATGATTTTTTGTGTGTAAGTTTAGAGATAGTAGATCCCAACCAATTACTCGAATCATTGATGTAAGACCCCTATCTTCCAATATAGACCTGACTGGATATGAGTGGAGATCCAATTGAGTGTAGCTAAATCTCTCTCTCTCTACACACACACACACAAATATATCATGTTATATCTTCACAAAGACCTCACACTCTGCCAATGTATTATATTATCAATTTTCAACTAGATAGGAATTGAAGGTATGAAATGAAAATAAAAAAACTTAATCAACAGGTTGACTCTCTTTTAACTAATTATTTTATTATTATTGATATCATTTTTTTGTTTGGCGTACATTTAGCATCTCTTATTCATTGATCTAGCCTCCTAGTGTTGCCTTCTCTCAAATAATTTCCCAAGGATTACTTGGAGAAAAATGTTGCATGGAAGTTTAGTGAATATAAGGCTTTGAATTTGTGTCAAGAATAAGGAAGACAAAAACCAAAATAACATCAATAATGCGATACAAGATCTGAAAGGTCTGAACTGATAGAGGATGCAGATCTCTATAGCAACAATGAAGGGATGAAATAAGATTTAAGCCTCAAACTATTGGACAAATCCTTTTGGTTTTTGTTTATGGTCAAACATCAATCATGACAAAAATATCTAAAGTGGTGAAAGACAATAAACTATTTGCTAACCGATGAATGACATACAATGTAAAATATTTTCCTTAAACAAGTAGCAAGTATAAAGATGACCATGTCAAGGATGATGAGGATCTAGATAATCATTTTAACCATGATGTAGTTTCCAAGATGTTAACATGTTTATGGAGTTCTGAACATGCAGAAGATCTTAATTACTTATGGGAACATTTTGTTTTTTATTGAGGATTGTCATAAAAACTGTTGCCACATATGTGCTGTTGGAAACATCAATTCCCATGCATGTACTCTTCTTCAATGATATAGACTCCTTCCTAAACCAAGGATGATAAAATAATTCTCTGGTACAGACATCAATGTCTTTGGGCAACATGACTCATTTACTGAAGACAATCAAAGTTGGGTGGAATCTATTGGAAATTGCCAAAAACAAATGGTGTAGTCATGCAGTTGCTTGGTTTTCAAGTACATGAATACACCACTTCATAATGACAAATCTTCCATTGGATTTGCAATTTTATTTTAGTTTTATTTCTTAAAATTATTAGTTCATGGATTTTGAAATAACCCAAATAATATGCTAAGAACAAGCTTAATTCAGTGTAACTGGCAGATGCTAGACAGTATCCAGCATAAGTTAGACTCATGAACTGCAGTGCATGTGTCAGCTGTCCAGGGCAATCAAAGCACGAAAAGAATTCTGAGATGAATTGCAAATATGCCAGCCTACATTGATATCTTTAATTGTGAAAACCACGAAATAATAACCATCGAAGTATAGGGTTTCTGGGTTTCCTCTGGTTGGGTTTTTGCTTGAATCTGAATAAATATGATACATGTTTATGGTTTATTTATGCTTAAATTTATTTTAACTTTTTAGGTTAGAGTGAAACTTTTAAAAGCATGAGTTTCTCCAGGGTAGAGAAATTAATTTTACTCCACAGAGAATTTAGTTTAGCTCAGTAAAATTGCAGTTTATTGTTTAGTAGGTAATTACCATAGATTTTTCCTTACTTTGAGGTTGTCCCCAAGAAATTACATCTTCCTATGCCTGCATATACGACCTTTAACCATTATATCTTTGCGATCCTCATATATGATGAGCAGACCCAACCTTTGGTTTTGTAAGGTGAGGATATCGTTCTTTTCTTAGATAAAGAAGGAAGCAAAAGTTTAACATAATGAAGATTGAAGAATAAACAGCCAATTATGAAGTGAGAATAGCAGTAAATGACTCTTGATCCGATAATTCATCTTTGATAGTATCCCATTACAAATCATACACAGAAAAATCATACTGACATGATTCCAATCTTTAGAATGAAAATTTAAGTAAATAACCAGTTGAAGAACCAAGTGGAGCAGGATGTTGCTTTCCTAGATCACAGAGTTGCCAAATGCTACTAGAAAACTATTCTATAAAATACCACTAGATCTCCAACAACGACAATAATAACAACAATGTATATGGTAAAACGAAATGTATGACTGGCACTCTAATTGTGATTCCAAAGAGCAATGGATATTTAAATGGTGAGCACATTCTTCATCATCTTTATTTTTTACAGCACATGATTGGATTGCGGTTTCATTCATGTCTAGTGAAATAACTTAATTTTAGCAGAAGTACTATATGGTGAAGTTTGCTGAGTACCAATTCGATGATGCTTTGATCAGATCTAGCTTCCCGCCCAGTTACTAACTCCAGAAGAAACACCCCAAAACTATATACATCACTCCTTACAGAAAATCTTCCAGACTCCTTCACCCTATGCAAATAACAAGAGATAATACAGTCAAATTAATATATGATAGTATATGTTTGTTAAGAATACATCACATTTTTACCTCGATGTGATTAAGAATTTAGTTACTAACAGTATGTGGTCAACATAAAAATAATAATTGTTACTCTTCATTTTTGCGAAAAATTTCTATAATGCTTATTTATCTCAGAAGTAAATTCCAGTTTTTAAGAGTTCCAGGAAGGTGACTACTCAGGATCGAGGAAAGGATCATCTATTGTCAATCGGGAAGATGGACCAGCTTCATCAATTCGATCAAGCAGGCTTTGAAGCCCAGCATCTGCAACTTTTGGTGTGAAGTCCTCATCTACAAGCACATTTGCTGTTTTGAAGTTCATATGTACCAGAGGAGGATTCAGAGAATGCAGGATGCCCAGACCTGACAAACAGAAAGGAACATGAAAATTCAGGTTGTGGGACAATATTGTTTAAAAACACTTATACTCCATAAGCAACAGGTAACAATCTCAATGGTAAGGGGCTGTCAGAAAATAGTACATATGAGGAGAGAAAAATTAACTACAAGGTGGAGTTGAACACTTTTCTACTTCACTAGAAATAAACCAGTACCAGGACAACCACCAATACTCGATGATTTTGCAAATAATCACCTTTAGCCGCCCCATGGGCTATCGAAAGTCTATGCTTGAATTCTAGCCTGGCACTTGCCACCTGACCAGAACCTGCATAACAAAAGTTGTGGCATCTCTAACTGATATGCCCTTAACTCACATAGGAAATGTACAATAAGTGCAAGTGAAGAATAGGTCACCATATAAGTGAGTGGAAACGCTGCCATTTGGTATATACTCATAGATGAGCATCTGCATGCCATTTTCCTGGCAGTAACCCAAAAGACTCACAAGATTCCTATGCCGAATAGATGATAAGAAATGTACCTAAAAGAAAACTTGGTCAGAATAACTATAAAAATGTTTCATTGAATACAAACAAGAAAAGAGAAAGGGAAACTGAGAAGAGGCTTCCTTTTTTTGTCATGCTCCTCGGTGCCCGCTCACTTATGCAGCATCTTGCCAAATGTTGCGATTAAGTTATTTACCATGAAAATTAGTCATTAAGTTACTTATTGGATATGCTAGTCAGGTCAAAAATAATTTATGATAAAAAATGTAAAATTTTATCAAGTTGAAGTAGAGGTTAGAAAAATAACGAAAAAAACTAACAAATTTGAAGAGATCCCAAATTCCAAACATAAAACATATCTGATATTTAGTATTTCATTAAGTCTGTATGGTCTATTCACTTTGGCAACTAAAGTGCCCAAGCAATATGTCTGCATCCAACCATTCAATGCTCTAATATCCATCATTAATGACAGAAGCCATTATTACCTCTTCAATAAATTCCTGACTTGGAGCAGATGTCCTTGCCTTAATAGCTACCATCCCATCATGAAGCAAACCCTTGTAGACTTCTCCAAACATACCATAACCGATCATATTGATATTGCTGAAGTTCTTTGTAGTCACATTTAATTCCTCCAGTGTAAAATGTCTTGCTCCTTGAAAGCCTGGTGGGTAGGAGACACCTCCATGGAAAGGTAATTCAATACCTTGTCCTGCTGAAAAGTTCAAGGGAATAGAATGGTCTGCCATCATTTTCTTCAGAAAGGAAGCCTTCCCTTAAACAAATAAATAAAACAGCTCTTGGAACAACAACTAGTACCTTGAGATGGTTCTGATGAATTGGTCTCTGAAGTTCTTGAAACACTCCGGCTACGCCATAGGCAGTACCATACAAAAATAACCACTATCCCAACCAATGCCACGGCTCCTGCAGCACCTCCCAAATGTGCTGCAAGAGTCCTTGACATTTAGTATGGGATCCACCTCAGTACAGTAGAACAGTGGCAGGGAAGTCTGCCTCTCTAGACATTGAACCTAGAACACAATTCACTAAACCAAGTTATAACTGAAACCAAGAAATTCAATGTGCTAGAAGCAATTAAAATCTGCATTTTGACTTATATAAATTTCTTTCTTTCGGTACGTCACCTTGGATAAATTTCTGATGGTGAACTCAACGGCTGCTTATAGAAAATGAGTATTTTTATTATTTAGAGAAGACATAAATTTTATTTGTGGAGTCAATAAATCTCACAATATTACTAAAACTTCTAGAACTTTAAACTATATCAGAAACTGAATTGTTATATCTTTATCAATTATATTAGATTAATATATTGAACTCAAAGCAGTAAGCTCATATGAAAATCACTTTAATGATACTCTTTAAATAAAAGCAAAAGATGAATATTTGCAAATTTATATATCTACGTAATTGTTGTCACATTTCAGCAACAATTCTCATGAAGGTCCGTTTGAAAAATCCAACATATTTCATGCCAAAGATGCAATCATGGATCACTTACTTTTTATTCTTTCAGGTGACTAAGATTAAGCAAGCCATCACTTTATTTTGTGACATTTGGCAACTTTAGTGAAGGTATGTCTTGATGAAAATTTAAATGAAAATGTTAGTGGTGAATATGACATAACTCCATGACTTGAAGAAAATTCAATGTAATCATAAACATTCAGTCATAAAGTAGCAAGAAACAAAGCAAATGATGTCACAACATCAGCCTTTATAAATCATTCAAATCCAAAATACACAAGGATAATATATATTATTGGAGCAATTAGAGATGCAATGAACAATCATGAATAATGGTAAATAAATGTTCAAAAGCACTTGTTGGATCCACAAAAAAGCTTCTAAATGTCTACAATCGAATTACAATAGATTCATATCCTTGCCAGTACTAGTAGAATAAGAACCAGAAGAGGTACATTTCCCATAATCAGTTTCCATAGAGCCCCACCAATTAAAACGGGCGGGCATCCATTTTTTTTTCCTTAACCGCCGCCCCCCACCCCCCCTCCAAAAAAAGGATGGGCATCAAGATATAGCTTCAATCACATTAATCTAACTTAGTTTATCTCATCAAAAACTTGGATATTAGATTTCTAAGATCATAAAAACACAATAAGAAATAAAATTTATTGACAGAATATAAACAGAAATTTCAGTACCTGAAACCTTCTAGAACTAAATGTCTGCAGCTCGTGATTGCATTGCTTCATTCCCTTATCATCCTGATTAAATCACATATTGCTAATGCACCAAAACCAAATCTTTTGCCCACATTGGCACAAAAATATACCCACTCCCAGAACAGCACTCTATATGCCCAATTCACCAAGTCCAGTTGAGGATTGGCCCCAAGTAGTTGTCGCCGAATCCCAGCTCTTCGATCGTTTCCTCAGTTTGTTGGTGCTTTGTATAGCCCACCGGCCAGTTAAGCCTGAGGCATCTCACTCCGTACTTAAATGCCGCAATAACTTATTCGAATCCCCTGTTCCCAATCATCATTCAAGTGCCGACAAGGCTGACAGACAGCGACACAGCGCCGACTCCGTATAAGACTCTTTTCCTTCTTTTTTTTTTTTTTTTTTAATTCCTCCCCTTCTTCTTCTTCTTTCTTCCTTTTCCTTCAGTTCGCTACCAAGCCCATACCAATGCTAATCAATTAAAGAAAAGGAGACTACTTTCTACTTTCTTCTTCCCAAGGTCTAATCACACCAACCCATCAAAAGAAAAGACCAGTAAAACCCACTGACAGGGAGGAACTCAAGAATGTGGTGCCCATCAACCGAAAAAAGCAATTAACAAAAGGGAGGAGGAGCTGAATAGAGATAGAAAAACAAAGGGAAAAGGGGAAGGAATGATAGAAAAGGGTGTTTGTTTTATGGGTTATAGCATTCGGAAGGGATTGTCTGGTACTGCAAGTTGGAGGCCTCTGTGGATATCTTTCCTTTCTCTCTCTTCCTCTTTCCCATCCCTCCAACCGTCCTCCGGCCTCTTGAAATATGGGTAGTAGTAAAAAATTAATCTTTTCACATTCCGGTGAGCAAAAATCTAATCTTTTTTATCTGAATTGAGAGAATTATAGCAGATGAAGCACGGACAAAAATCGAAAGGAAAAAAGAAAAAGTAAGGGGGGTTGGAGAGATGGAGAGAATGCTTTGTATTAGGAGCTGGGAGCCGGTTGTCGCAGAAAGACAGCTATGTTGACAGAGAGTTCCTACCGGAAAAATCGAAGCATAAAAGAAGTAACGGCTACCTTTCTGATTGCTGGAGTGGTTGCTCCCAAACCCTCCACTCTTTTTTTTTTTTTTTTTCTTGTTTGGGCGCTCACACGAAGTATCGTTTATTTCCCACGGGATTAAAAATAGTAAGAGGTTGGTGTGTCCTTGGATTCTTCCCTGTTGTCCCTTGACTCTTTTTTTTCTGAGAAGGCATCAGGTAACAGTGCAATACAGCTGTATCAGAAATTGAATCTATTCATTGGTTTTGATTGGGCCACATGAGGGGAAACCAAGCCCGGCCCATGAGTAATCTAGGTTTGGGAAATTCTTTGTGCACCACGGATGGTGTAGAAAATCCGATGTGGGGCACCCTATCTTGTCCATTGATTCATATATCATCACTTTTCAACACACATTTAATATCTACAGATCAATTTTTTCGTTTAAAAATTTTATATGATAAAAATATCTTTATTTTTTAGAAAAATTATAATATTCTATATCCATATTATGACATCGCATCCAGAAAGCCATAATTTTTGTTTACAGAATGTCATAATATAATATAAGATGTCATAATATGAATAGGATGTCATAATTTTTTTTCAAAAAATAGAGATATCTTCGTCATTCAAAATTTTTAAATGAAAAATAAACTTGCAGACATTAAATGTACATTGAAAAGTGGTTGGATAAAAATACCGCTTTTCTTCCTCGAGTCTTGTTATGATCGCGCATACGATGGAAGAGCTTTACAAGCGGCATTACCCTACTTTTAAATAAAAAAGAAGAAGTATTTTATGATATAATATAAAATACTATATTATATGACATCCTAGGCTATATTATAACATCTTAGATCATAATATACTACAGAATGTCATAATTTTTTTCAAAGAATAGAATATTTTATCATATAAAATTTTTAAATGAAAAAACCGACCTACAGGCATTAAATGTGCGTTGGAAAGCGTTGACTACGTGAATCAATCGGATAAGATAGTGTGCTCCATGTCAGATTTTCTACACTGCTCGCAGTGCACCAAGAATTTCTCATCTAGGTTTTGGCACCGACATTTCATGAGAATCATAACACTCCATTAGATACCCTATGTTTGCCTTTATTTTGTAGATTCATAGTTAATTATAATTAGTGTGAGGGCTATCTCCAAGGCAAGAAGACCATAAATTCATGCTTATTTGTTCTACCTATGTCTTTTGTTTGTTGGTCTCAAGTTGGCAATTCATTGCATTCAAAGCTTGTGGTTTTTTCTTTATTCATTTGCTTTTGGTTAAACATGAGTAATTTTGGATCTAACCAAACTACATTTATGTTTAGATAATCAATGAGCCAAAGAGGATTGAGAAGAAACAGGACACAAGGAAGCCAAGAGGATAGAAAAAGTATGAAGAATGTTGAAAAAGTAAAGAACCTTCCTCGTGTATCATGTTTATTCAGTTAGATTAGATTCTTTTTGTGTCATAGCCTACAATTTTCTTTCTACCATCTCGTTTTACATCACTTAAAGAAGAATGGTAATAAAACATTTTAATTGCACAAACCTTTTAAGTAATAATTCCAACTTATTTTCTCATTTAGGAAAGAAGCATATCCTCTAGCCTTGTCAATGAGTTTGTCGTTTCTCCAGTGTGACAAAAGTAGTTAAAGTGGTTCCTTGGAACATTTGCCACCGTGCTTTTGTGCTGTTTTTGTTTGGTAAGTTGGGTTTATTAAATCAATCTATTATATAATATTATATATATATATATAAATATATATATGTAGGAACCAAAAAAAAAATATACAAAATTCAAAGAGAATCTGTCGAAATAATCTGCAATGTAATTTCTGTACGATTAGGCATATAAAATGCCATGCAATATGTAGCATCCTCAACTTCTCAATAAACATATATCACTTTATATGAAAGTAGGATTACCTCTATTCTCTAGTAATCTTGCATTGAGGGATGGAAAATAGTTTCTGTAGATAGTTTATTGGGTAGTCACCTAACTATTATCAAAGAATCTACCATGATAACAATGTGAGAAGCCTTCAAATGTTTTATAGCATAAGTCAGTCTTTCCAATAGAACACATAACTCAACTTTCATACTATCATCTCAAAAAGTTTGACATCATCTGCTATCATTAACATATCACTAGTATTTCTAACAACAAAGCTAGCACCATCAAACTCACATCTATTTTGAATATTGCCATCAAAATTGATCCTGAGAAAATAAAAGGTGGTGGCTTCTGAGAGAAATAAATTATTAGAGGAGCATAGAGATTACAGGATAAGAGCCATAATTCTTCCCTATAGCCCTTTAGGGCAATGGCATGAAAGCACTCTTGGGCTACTATGGATACTTTCATAAGGGTCATTCTAGGACTCCAATAAATATCTTAGAAGATACGATCATTTCTAGCCAATTAATTTAATAAGCAATATAAAACATTGAAACAATCTCATTACTTTGGTTATCTCTAGAAGCTCTATCTTCAGTATTTCATAGGAAACCATTGATAGAGTTGGAACAGTAGCTGCATTTGTAAGAGAGGCCTGTCTCTAGATCTGGTTCACCAATCTACGATCCAGAACAATATAACATAGATCTCCCAAGAGAGTCGCTCTCTTTTATGTAGTCTAATTAGCTTTTTTCTTCCTCAAAGTATCAGTTCATTTTACCAAGTGCAAGTATTAAAAGCCAACCGGCCACCTTCAAGTCCTAAAGGCCACCTTGCAGTCCATTAACCCCACATTCATAACCATTCAACAGAATAAAATGGTGTCAATTAGTAGTATATATCCGAACACTTTTTTGAAAAGAATCAAAATGGGATATCTAAATAAAAATTTCATTTGAGTTAACAAACTAGGATGTCGATGCAAGTTCGTTGACTAACACAGATATTGAGCAAGGCTCATTGACCTAATTATGCCACATTGTTAGCTGGTTAAGTGGGACAAATTCCCTTTAGCAGGCCACAACCACATGAACTGCAAAAATGGCTAGAGGTTTTAAATTTTGATGCCCATGATGAGCCCCTTCTCCAAGGTCCAATAAAAAGCATCTTAGGTTACTAGTGGAATCTGTTATTGATTTTTCTTTTTCATATCCTAATGCAAACATATACCCTCCATCTAGACAAATCATGCATAAAAGGAGTCGATGGACAAATAATTCACTGTTGGTGGGCTCAAAATGGCACTACCTATAATCTTTAACCATTGCAACACAAATAAAAAGGAGAAAGAGAAAGTTCTTCCAACTATAAATGAGTCATCTCATCCTCCACCTAGTATAGAAAGAACGTGACAAAGGTCCCTCCTCATCACCCTAATCATGACAAAGCGTAAAGTTTTCTAGAGTTATAATTGACTACCTGTATCTCCGTATTTCTTTGAAAGCGTAGACAGGCTGGAACCAAGTTCCTTTGACAAAGACCATCTCTGGAATGGACCCACCTAAAAGTAACTAGTATGATTGGGCTAGGCTTGGGTCCATAAACAACGTCTCCGAACTTAGGTTGCTGACACCGATGAGGCATCTGTCATTTCCAGGGCTACTCATACATTAAAGAGAAAAAGGACTAAGAATATTACTAAAGTCTATGTGAATAAATTAATATGTTATAAAAAACAGAGCCCATGAGTCCTAAGATTGGAGTACCATTTTTCCTTATTTTCTAGGTCAAGGTGTTTAAGGCATCAGAAAGAGTTAGGTCAGGAGAATCCATCCAAACTGGTGTATAAACTAGGTTCCAGATATGCCACCATAATGCATGCATCTGTGCATTTTGTTTGCTTCTTTAGTGGAGTAACGATTCCTTGTGAGCCACTATATTGATAAAGTTGGACTCGTTAATTATTCAATATTTCCAGAAAACAAAATATCATGTAAAGCTGGTTACTCTTGCAAACACTATGGCATGGTGATGGAAACAATTGGTAGCGCACATTATTTTATCTGTCCTGTTGTTACTTCATGATTAATCGATGAAGTGTCATCTATCATAGCTGTTGCCACAAGTGGGATTCCTCCCACCTAGACTGCTCTATAGAATAGACAACCAATTAAACAGAGTCAGGTCCAAGCGTGATCAGAATCAAAACCGAACAAATAATTAAATTTAAATTTGATCTCACAGTTTCCTTATTAGATTCAATTTAGATTTGGACTCATAATTGAATATATATGAACCCTTTAATAAATCTAAGATTCATATTTTATATTTTTCTCTAATACACTTTTTTTTTGTTTTGGACCTACACAATCTTATAATGTTGAGACTTTTAGTTCAATAATAACATTGCACCTTCTTCTTCTTCTTCTTTTTTTTTTTAATTTTAAGCTGTTTCAGTTAATGAGAACAAATACTATGTTATGGGTTGTAATTATATTTATCTAAATAGTTTATATATGAATCCAAAATATTATATTTTAATAGATTAGTATGCATGCGGCATGCAAATATGAAATGGTTAAGTTAAATTGTGGACATTTATGAAATTTATATTTATAATGATAGCCTATATATTTCTCCATATTAATTACTATTGACATTATTTGGTGGATTATTAGTTTAGATGTCGGCCACATTTAGATCTTATCTGATAAACTATCTGTTAATTAGATGTTAGATCATTAAATTATTCTTCATGGTTCAATCATTGAACTATCATATATCATTTGTTGCTCAGATAGACAATCCAAGAGAAGGAGAGAATTAAATTTTTTTAATTAGATAAATATGTATGAGGTAATGAAAAATAAAGAGAATTGTTGACCTCTTAAGTTAGCTCCATGCGATTGGGCAATTTCATCAGGAATCGTGCGATCTTTGAGGCTTTTGTTTGAACGAAAGTTGAGCACTTGGTGGTGGCTATGGCTGACAAGGAGAAGGGCCGTAGTGATAGCGATCGCTCCTTGTCAGAGCCGCACGTGTAGGCGAAGATATGGGTTCAGACAGTGCAGAGGTAGCCATAGCAACCTCAATGGATGGATCACAAGATCTCACTAGCAGAGTTGGAGGAGCTTCAGCGGTACTTCACGAAGGTTCTTAAGTTCTCAGAGGAGGATATGGTGGCAGCGAGAAAGCAATGGGAGAATATCTTTATCTTGGTGTGCAGCATCGCCACAGGTGCATCGGAGTGGGTGGCCAAGAGTTTAAGGATCAGGCAAGCTAGCGTGTGACATGGAGGCCTTTGTCCTAGCGGAAGACTAGCATCTGATCCAATTTCAAGCGGAGGTGGACTGTGATGGGGTTCTCTATAGTGGGCTATGGTTTGTTGCTGGACAGTCGTTGGTGGTTGAGCCATGGGTGTCGGATTTCATCCCAAGGGTGAAACAAGTCCAGAGAGTGGTAGTTTGGGTTCGCTTGCGCAAGGTTGCCTATGAGTTTTGGACTTTCGGGATGCTTAGGGATGTTATGGCAAAAGTCAGCAAACTAATGGTGGTGGATGAGTTCATGGACTGCTACCAAAAGATGGGGTTCGCACGGCTCTATGTGGAGCTCGACGTGGGGGAATCCTTAAAGTCGAGAGTCCTCATCCAGGGAGATCAAAGAATTTTTTGGCAAGCTTTTATTTACAAAAATATTCGGCCATCTGCTATCACTGTGGTCGGATGGGGCATGTCGATGAGGATTGTTTATTCCCATCGGAGAAGTAGATGGTAGGTGGTCAGGTGCTACAGTTGGAAAACTTCTTAGTTTCTTTGATAGTGGTGGTGGGGGAAGTGGCGACAAGTGTCAAGGAGCCCACCATTACCTGACTGTGGATAGGCCCATAGATGGCGACCTCTAGATCTGATTGCCGCAGTTGATCGGGGTTTCGATGAAGCCAAGGGGAGCGAAGGACTCCAATCCTAACTCCTCAATCCCCAGCTCCTCTCCATCGTGTCCTAATTCTCCTCGGCTAATGGAGAGCTCTCTGGATCACCACTGAACTTCGACGGTTGGCAAAAGCTGACCAAGGTTGCTTGACGGAGGACACTGACGAAGGCTAGGGTTGATGGGGTGCTAAACGAGTTGAGGCAGATGAGTTTGGGTATGGGTTTAAGGTGCTGATCGAGTTGGACCTAGGTCGGATGCTATGGAGGTAGGCCTGATAGAGAGTCTTGGACCAAGAGACTAGTACATCATCAGGTGGCTGGGCTATCCCTAAAATAAGCCAGGAGCTCAACCTGGGATGCAAACCCGGCTCAACTCGAGGAGATGAGGTGGGCCTGGACCACATGGTGGATTAGGATGTTAGCCTGTGTGGGGGTTCTCTAGGTTATGGACGATCATTGGGGAGAAGGGTGCTGTTACGGAGTCTGCAGTATCTCTGGCATCTAAAGTTTCCATGCCGGAGGGAGGCAGGCCTGGTCGGCACCACTAGTGGATGTTACCAGCTAGGTGCGTGTTTTGATGATGGGGGAGCCAGGAGAAGGTGGGGGCTGCCTTCTCTCCTTGCAGAGAGGGTTCTCCATCGACCAGCAAGCGAGCAGCAGCGAGAAGTGGGGTGAGGGCACTAGAGTTGCCTTCGACCATCAATGATCCATCCCCGACGATGCTAAGTAGGTGGACCGGAGGGAAGGCAATGGTGGAATGGGGGAGTTGGAAGTGGGAGTGTCTATGGGCCACAAGAAGCTATGGCCCAGCTCACAATGGCCCTCTTTACTGTGGAAGCTTAGCTAGGCAGCAAAGTTGTTTGGGGGGGGGGGAGTGGAGATGGCGGTGTGATGTCGAGGAGTCCACGTCGGGTTTGTCCTCCTCCCCCACTCACACCCATGAAGATTCTCATTTGAAATGTTCATAGAGCGGGGAAACCATTCTTTCGCTCCACCTTCAGAAGACTTATATAACACACAATCTAAATATTTGTGTCTTGATGGAAACTAGATTATCAAGGCCTAGTGTGGCCTGTGTTCATCATCGCTTCCCTGTCAACTAGGGTTTTATGCTGTAGAGTCACAGAATCTATCGAGGGGCATTATTATTATTTAGCATACTGGGGTTTCTGCAGTGGATGTGTTCCACTATTGTAATCAACAAGTTAGTGTCATTATTACTGAAATAAAGGGATTTACTTGACTTTTGTCCGATATATATGCTAGCATTGAGTATAGAGAAAGAAAGATTGTGTGGCACAAGATGGCTAGTCTAATTGATCAAGAGATTCCTACGTCATGGCTGGTGACTTAATTGCACTATTGGTCAGAGGATAAAAGAGGGTAGGCTTTTTGTGGATGATATAGGCCTCAGGGAGTAGATTCAGTCTACCGATATTGTGGACCTTAGCTTTATGGAGTAGAGGTTCACCTAGTGCAACAATCGTTTTAGTGCTGCTTGGGTATGGGAGAGGATTAATAGGGTGTTTGGTATGATTGCTGGATCCACTACTATCCTGCCAATCTTGTTCATCACCTTCCAAGGTTGCCTTTATCACTATCCATTGTTGTTGGTCACGACATCTTCCCTTCTCACAGAAGCCCATTTCGGTTCAAGAAGTTTTGGCTCTCTTATCCCAGATCATGGAAGATTGTTAGGGAGGTCTGGAGACTATCTATCCATGGTGATGCCCAATACCATATGATGAGAAGGTTGGAGTTGATGAGGAGGCATCTGCTGAGGTGGAATAGGATCAGGTGGGTGATATATTTAGAAACTTGAGGTTGTTGAGGCTTCTATCTCGAGCTCCAAGAGCAAAAGGATCGAGAGGGGGAGGGGCTTGCAGAGACTGAGTTGATTGACCTGAGGGGCTTACTGTCCACCCATCACTCCTTGCTGCAGCAATAGGAGATATTCTGGAGGTAGAAGTTTAGGATGTAGTGATTTAGGGAGAAGACCAGAACATAATATTTTTTTCACCAGCCACCATCATCCGACAATAAAGAATAGGATCAGGGTGATCAGGGATACTTTAGGGTAGTGGAGGACAACTGAGGAGGAGATCAGATGGGAGATTATTCAATTCTTCAGATCCACAAGATGATGTGTTGGGAGGTAGCTGGACTGCATTTTTTCCTCTAAGGTGGCGATCATGATGGGGGAAAATGGGATCTGGTGGAGGATGTATCAAGGAGGAGGTACGAAGGGCTCTTTGAACCATGATTGAGGACAAAGCCCTAGGTTCAGAAAGGTTTCCTCCACTCTTTTTTACGAGATAGTGGCCACTAATCCAATCTGAGGTGGTTGCAGCAGTGCAGGAGTTCTTTGCTACCAGTTAGATGTCAGGGATGTGGAAGCAGACATTCATAACCCTGGTTCTAAAGAGATAGGATGTTTCAGAACCTAGTCACTTCAGACTGCTTAGCTTATACACTACCCTCTATAAGATTTGTGTAAAGCTGATGGTGTGTAGGATGAAGCCTATTCTTCCTCAATTGATTGTCTGGAGGGGGGTGTTTGCTGGCAGGCACAATATTTTTGATAATGTCCTTATTACCTAGGAGTTCATACACGATCTTCAGCTAGCCACCTTCTATGGTAGTTTCATGACGATCAAGCTTGACATGGAGCAAGCTTATGATCATATGAGTTGGGATTGTTAGGATTTGATGCTTCGAGATTCAGCCTATATTGAGCCCACAGTGAGGTTCGCGGAAAAAAATGGAGTCCAACGAGATCAAGATCACCTGAAACTGAGCTCGGATGGAAGAGATACGAGCTTTTGAAGTCGGCACGAGATTCGAGGCGGTGGAGGACCGCCGGCGACCGACGGCGGGCAGCAGCGATGCGGCCGCAGGCGGTGGCACACGGGACGTGCGACCCAGGCCTGCGCGGGACATGCGACCCACGCGGGCGGGCGGCCCAGGCGAGCGCAGGCCCGCGCGTGGGAGTGGGCCGGCCCAGGTGGCCTGCTGGCCTTGTTCTCCGATCCACCGTGGACCGAACGGTCCACGGCTGGGCCTGTGGACCGCGTGAGCGTTTCCCACGTATTTCTCGCGGTCCACGGCTGTTGAGAAATGTGTCCCAAAAAGCCAATCGTCAAGCTGTTGACGGTTGAGCAACCAAGTATTGAATTGATTTGTTAATAAATAAAATATATTTGGCATTTTCATCATAAGCTTTCATCTTCTAATGAATTTCATTGTTATGATGAAGTCCTTAGGACTATTTAGATTCGATAAAGAGAGGATTTATCGATTAGTCCTTAAAACTATTCACGACCAAATGATAGGCTGTTAATAAGGACGACAGCTTCTATCGAGCATAGGTCGCTGTAGGCCATATGGGTTGGTTGTCCTCTTAACCAAAGAGTGTGGAGACACTGGTATGGCATACAGATGAGATGTAAGGGTACATCATCATTGAACGTGACCAACTCCAGAGCATTCTGCTGTCGAGAATGTCTTTGATGGGATATAGGTATAAGTGTCCCTTAGACCTGAGATCGCCTCAGTGACTTGCAAGCAACTCACTGTGCTTTGGTACTGGACTAACTGAATTTCTAATTCAGGGATGGAAGGCTTCTGGGCACAGTCAAGTACTTACGAAGTCAGAGTGTGATCGAGATGGGATTGACCACTCCAAGAGTTGGAGAAGAATGAGTCGCTGTATTTCAATTTAGCAAAACCTTGGCCAGGATAATCCATCAGATGGATTTGATATTTTGAAATACAATGTGGACAACCTGATCAAAGTTGACTGTTGAACTCTGGGGTGTCCTATGATCATTTTGGTCAAGGGGATGAATTATATGAAAACTATATCCACATGAGTTCTAAGGATGTTGTTCTACACATTCGACCTATCCGGTCGTCGGGTATCATTGCTAGATGGTCACTTCGATTGGTACAAAAATTTATTCCTATGCTACCGGCTTAGGTTCGGACCTATGAGGTCACACACATTAGACTTCATGATCCGATCGAATGGTTGATCAACGATTAAGAATCATTCTAGGGTTAAATGATCAATACAATTGACATTTAACCCAGTATAAGTGTTGCAGGAGGATCGATTAGCAATTTGATTGCTAATTGGCTTAATTTGATTAAGCCAATGGGCTGAGATTAAATCAAATTAAATATAATTTAATTAGATTTAGTTTGGGCTTGATTGGATCAAGTCTAATTGGTTTATTGGATAAGCCAAGTGCAAGAAAAAACTAGTCCTAGTTCAACTAGGACTTGGGTCAATCTAATTTCTAATTTGATTAGAAAATTAAATCAGATTTAAATCTAATTTAATCTGATTAAATTAGATTTTTAATTGGATTAAGATCTATTTTAATTGGGTTGATCTAATTTTGATTTGATTTGATTTGAAAAACTAAATTAAAACAAGTCATAAGACAGAATCCTAGTAAGACTAGGATTCCACCTTGCGCCACATAAGCCTTCTCCACGCCCTCTCTCTTATTCAACGCCAATCTCCACTTATTTTGTGCGATAAAAGCCCTCTCCCAGATCTCTCCCACGTTCATAAAAGGTCTCCTCTCTTCTTTCTTACATGGAAGGTGGTTTGGATCATATCTAAAAGGAATAAGTTTGGATTTCGAATTCTATGAGATAGAGTTTTAGAAATCCAAAATTCTTTCAATTTTTCATCGAATTTATCTATTTTTTTTTAAAATTTTCATGGCTTTTAGGGTATATATTGTGCACCCTTTGCTGGTGATCCATGCATGAAAATATGAAGGAGGTGCTCAAGAGTTGGGCGTCCCTTAACTTGCCATGTTTGGATAAGCCTTGACTAGGTGTTTGACCTAGACAAGGACTCTATTATATCTCTCTATATAAGATGAGTTTCTTTGTGAAATTTTAGGAGAAGACAGAGATTTGAGAGAACTTTGTTTCATCCAAAAATTAGAGAGAAAGATCTTTGGGTCGTGGAGATATAAAAGATGCAAGTTAGGGTGTCTAGAGAGAAAAACGTGAAGAAGAAGAGGGTCTTCTTCTAGAGTTTTTTGTTTTCATATCTTTCCTCCCTCCATCTTGAGTTTCCTGAGAGCATCTCAGATCTGAAACTCTTTCTTCTGCTTTTCATCTTTGGAAGAGTCCAAATCAAGAAGAAGGAGGCACCTGATCAACCATCAAAGAAAGATTAGCGCAGTACTAGCATACTGTGCTGATTTCCTGAAGCAGGACTTCTGATCGAGATTCGTGGGCTCGTGTGGACGAATCCTAGAGGCCGGATGCATGTGTGGCTTGCAACATTATCCTTAAGCCCGGATCAGCGAGGTTAGAGCGTCTAACTTGCAAGGTAATAGATCTGATCTATTGTTTAATACATACATTAGATGTGGTATAAAAATATGTTGATATGATCAACATGTAGTTCATGCTATATTTATATATTTTAATTTTTGATTTAATACTATTTAATAATCATGTAATAGGATCTTAGATCTAGAGATTCTCTAGTTTTAGAAATAAATTTTGATTTATTTTAGTCTTCCGCTGTATGATCTTGAAAAAGTTTCAAGATCTAACCCTGAAACCCTAGATCTGGTTCCTACAATTGGTATCAGAGTCTAGGTTCTTTATTACATGATTATTTATACATACTTAGATTATTTCTTAGATTAGATCTAATTTATAATCTGATTATTAAATCTGAAATTAAAATTTTAGATCAATCACAAACTGTAAGGTTGTCCTGCTGTAAGGTTTACCCTTTACAGTGCAAAGGTTGTCCTAGTTTGTGTAGATCTATCTTTAATCATAAATTTGTTAGATATAATCTAGATTAAATTTATGATTTATTAGATTTAAAAGATGTTTAAATCTGAAATAAAATCTCTTTGTTAATAATTTTTGTGCAAAAAAATTGTTTAAAGTTGAAATTATTTCAATTACATGAACCTGTTTAGATTAGATCTAAAGTAGTTTCATGTTTATTTCACTTGTATCTTGATTACGAATCAAACATGCAATATGATTAGTAGAATCATATTGTAAAATTATTTTACAAATATGAAAATTATTTTTTGAAAAGCCAAACCCAACCCTCAGCTCAAAACTTAATTAAGAATTAAGAAGTTGTTTGATTAGGTTCTAGGATTGTGAATTGAAGAACCTAAAACACAAATCATAACACATTGGGTTAATGGGTTAGTGGGAATTAGGTCCATTAATTGGGTTAGACCTATGGTTAGATTAAAGATGAACTTAATTAGAGAATTGACTAAATCTAATCAATTGTTGTCTTAGATTAGGTCAAAGATTCTCTAGATCAATTACAATAGTTATAGTTGGTCAAGTCCATGTCTTTAACGAGAACCAAATGGACTTGATTCTTGGCTAAGTGGTCTAGCACGAACTGTTAGGTTGATCTAATCGAAACTAATTAAACCAGTTGGTGTCTAAGGTAAACCAGACCAGTGGTTTTTAATTGGAAGCCCGCTTACCTGGCCATTTCTGATGGTGTCTAAGGCAAGCTTTGGCCGACCCTCCCACTGATCGAACTTACCTGGCCTCTTGGTGAAATTATATCTTGATCGGATCACTTGACTATTCGAGCTGACCCATGTCAGCTAAGTATATTAGTGTGACTGATTTAGGTGCTCCTAGACCAGCCCTTTTAATGGTCTCCCTTAAGCTGACTTGGTGAAGCCAGTGGGAGGATCATGATAAGCTGGTTCATCTGACCTCATCCTCTATATTATTTAAATCTTCTAAAATTATTAGGTCCTTAAAATGATAAAGTTATGGAGATAACTGAGTCATAGCCTCCCATTAAGGTATTTGATAATGAGTCCATTAACTCAATAATCATTGCAGACCCAAAGGCCTGGTGCTTGTTGACTAATGGAATTATCACTCATCATATGACGACTTGGAAGTGTCTCTCTAATGGTGGTTAGGTGAGCCAACCAAAGTTGGGCTTAATCATTCGTTGGTTAGATACACCATGTATGATCATGTTAATGGTTGGACCTAACTGGATCCTTACAGTGGAGGCCAAAGCCTACTGATTAGGTTTCTGAGGCAAAATTAAAATTACTAGAAATTGTTTAGAGAAATAATTGGTTATGAACCTACCCTTAGATGTACATGGGTTGGCCAACCAAAGTTGGGCTTGTGTGCAGTCTAAGTGGATTCTAGTACCCGCTGAGGAATTAGGGTAATTCCTCGAATTGAAGGTAGAGGCTATCAATTCGAATAAAATAGTAGGAGAAACCTTTTGATTAAAGTTTAAATCTTTAGGTTTAATGAATCAATTACTAATTAGGTTATGGTTCTCCTTTGTGCAAATATGGCCACTTCCCTATCGCTCCGATCATTGTTGGACAATGATAAGTTGGTGGGACCCAACTTCGATAGCTGGTACCGAAAGTTGAAGATAGTCCTGAAGCATGAACGGATCCTATATGTGATAATGGATCCTGCACCTGAGGAGCCAACTGTCAATGCACGTGGAACAATCAGAGACACTTACCAGAAGTGGCTCAGTGATCGAACCACGGTGTGCTGTATCATGCTGGCTACCATGAGCGACGAGTTCAGTCGCAGATTCGAGATGGCTCAGCCAAAAGACATGCTTCAAGTGTTGGAGGATGCCTTTGGCACATCCGATGACGTGGAGAGGCACAAGACTAGTTGTGCCATCTTCAATGCCAAAATACGGGATGGTGCCTCTGTCACTGATCATGTATTGTACATGATCGAGCTGATGAAATGATTGAGCAAGCTCGGCTTTCCCTTGCATGAGCAGCTTGGAAAAGATGCAATACTGAACTCGCTGCCCAAGTCTTATCTCCCATTCCTCACTCATTATAGAATGACAAAGCCTGAAGAGAACTACCACGGGTTACTGGGGTTGCTTCAGAACTTTGAGAAGGATCACCAACTTCACAAGGAGTCGGTGAACTTAGTGGGAGGTTCGTCTTCTGGTTCTCGACCTTTTAAGAAAGGGAAGAAGAACAAGAAGAAAAAAGTCAAGAAGGTGCAAGTTCAGGTTGGGATATCTGTGTAGAGCCAGACCAAAAAGATCAAGCCTGATAAGAGTCTATTCTACTGGCAAGCATCCTAGATTAGATAGTGTGTCAGATATCTACTTATGGCACCATAGGTCAGGTCATATAAACAAGAACAGAATAAACAGGTTGACTCAAGAGGGAATCCTCGAAGTCAGTGATTGTGAATCACTTCCAACTTGTGAGTCCTGTCTACTTGGTAAAATGACCAAGTCACCTTTTACTGGAAAAGGTGAGAGAGCTACTAAGCTCTTGGGCCTAGTACATACTGATGTATGCGGGCCCATGAGCACCAGTGCTAGAGGTGGATATTTCTACTTCATAATTTTCATGGATGACCTATCCCGATATGGATATGTCTATCTGATGAAACATAAGTCGGATTCATTTGAAATATTCAAACAATTCCGAAGTGAAGTAGAAAAATAAACTGGGAAGAGTATTAAAACTCTTCGATCTGATCGAGGAGGAGAATATCTTTCTAGTGAATTTCTCACATATCTAGGAGAGAATGGGATTCTCTCCCAATGGACTCCTCTAGGAACACCACAGCATAATGGTGTGTCTGAAAGGAGGAATCGGACTCTGTTAGACATGGTCTGATCCATGATGGGTTTTGCTAGCTTGCTGATATCCTTCTAGGGATATGCACTCGAATCGGTCTGTTATCTGTTAAATAGGATTTCAAGTAAGTCTATAATTAAGACTCCATATGAGATATGGACGGGACGTAAGCCAGCACTTTCACACCTTAGGGTCTGGGGGTGCCCGGTCTATGTCAAACAATTAGTCACAGACAAACTTGGACCTAGGTCTGACAAATGCTCATTCATAGGGTACCCCAAAGAGACAAAAGGATATTTTTTCTACCATGCTGATGAACAAAAGGTATTCGTCAGTCTTAAGGCAATCTTTTTAGAAAAGGAGTTCCTTGGTGAAGGAACCATTGCCTCTATGGTTGAACTTGATGAAGTTCAACAAGTAGAAGGACCGACACCAATAGCTGAACCTGAGTCGGATATGATTAGATCAGATCCGGAGCCCAATATACCTGCATCATTAAGGCGATCCGGTAGAGTACCGCATCAGCCGGACAGATACTACGGTTTCTTGGTTCGGGATGGTGATCTCATCGAACTTGATGAGAATAATGAGGATCCGATCACCTATATGGATACAATGCAGAGACCTGATTCCGAGAAATAGCTTGAAGCCATGAAATCCGAAATGGAGTCCATGAAGGTCAACGATGTATGGACATTGGTTGACCCACCTGAAGGGGTTAAATCCATTGGGTGTAAATGGGTCTTCAAAAGGAAGAGGGGCACAGACGAAAAGGTGGAGACCTATAAAGTCCGTCTGGTCGCCAAGGGGTATCGTCAACGTTATGGTATTGACTATGACGAGACATTTTTCCCTGTGGCAATGCTCAAATTCATTCGGATAATGCTTGCAATAGCTGTCCATCTGGATTATGAGATCTGACAGATGGATGTAAAGATAGCTTTCCTGAATGGAGAGCTGACCGAAGGGTGTATATGATATAACCTGAGGGGTTTACATCCACAGATGAGTCCAAGGTGTGCAAGCTTCAGATATCCATTTATGGACTGAAGCAAGCTTCTTGGAGTTGGAACATGTATTTTGATAAGGTGATCAAAATGTATGGCTTCATTAAGAATAGAGAAGAGCCCTGCATCTATAAATGGGCAAATGGTCCAGTTGTGGTATTCTTTGTCTTGTACGTGGATGATATTCTCTTAATCGGGAATGACATCCCCGCACTACAGAGAATAAAAGTTTGGTTGTCATCACAGTTCTCCATGAAGGACTTGGGTGAAGCATCCTACATCCTAGGGATGAAGATCTATAGGGATAGATCTAAAAGGATACTTGAGTTATCCCAGTCCATGTACATAGACACTGTGCTGAAGAGGTTCAGCATGGAGAATTCTAAGAAGGGCTATCTACCGATAGGCCAAGAAATTTCTCTCTCTAAGAAGGATTGTTCGACAACTCCTGAATAGAGAGAGCGTATGAGTAGAGTCCCATATACTTCAGCCGTGGGATCTATCATGTACGCCATGACATATACAAGACCAGATGTGGCATACTCACTAGGAGTAGTAAGTAGATACCAATCTGATCCTGGAGAAAACCACTGGAAAGTGGTTAAAGCCATCCTTAAGTATTTGAGAAATACTAAGGACCAATGGTTGGTTTATGGCGAGTCAGATCTGAAACTTGTGGGGTTCACAGACTCCAGTTTCCAATCTGACCATGATGACAGCAGGAGTGTGTCGGGTTATATCTTTACTCTGAATGGTGGAGCCATCTGCTGGAAGAGTTCCAAGCAGCAAACTGTGGCAGACTCTGTTTGTGAAGTAGAGTACATCGCAGCATCGGATGCCGCGAAAGAAGCTATGTGGCTGAGAAAATCCATCACTGAGCTCGGAGTAGCACCCTCCCTCGATGGTCCAGTCCTGCTCTACTGCGACAGCACTGGTGCTATAGCTCAGGTGAAGGAACCCAAAGCACATCAGGGAACGAAGCATATCTTGCACCGCTTCCACCTGGTCTGAGAGATCGTGGATCGAGGTGACATCGACTTTCAGAAGATCGACGGAAAGGAGAACCTAGCCAACCCCTTCACTAAAGCCCTGGCGATAAAGGAGTTCGACAACCATAAGTCAAAGATGGGTATTAGATACTGTGCCGAGTGGCTTTAGGATAAGTGGGAGTTGTTGGGAAATGTGTCCCAAAAAGTCAATCGTCAAGCTGTTGACGGTTGAGCAACCAAGTATTGTAATTGATTTGTTAATAAATAAAATATATTTGGCATTTTCATCATAAGCTTTCATCTTCTAATGAACTCCGTTGTTATGATGAAGTCTTTAGGACTATTTAGATTCGATAAAGAGAGGATTTATCGATTAGTCCTTAAAACTGTTCACGACCAAATGATAGGCTGTTAATAAGGACGACAGCTTCTATCGAGCATAGGTCGCTGTAGGCCATATGGGTTGGTTGTCCTCTTAACCAAAGAGTATGGAGACACTGGTATGGCATACAGGTGAGATGTAAGGGTACATCACCATTGAACGTGACCAACTCCAGAGCATTCTGCTGTCGAGAATGTCTTTGATGGGATATAGATATAAGTGTCCCTTAGACCTGAGATCGCCTCAGTGACTTGCAAGCAACTCACTGTGCTTTGATACTGGACTAACTGAATTTCTAATTCAGGGACGGAAGGCTTCTGGGCACAGTCAAGTACTTGCGAAGTCAGAGTATGATCAAGATGGGATTGACCACTCCAAGAGTTGGAGAAGAATGAGTCGCTGTATTTCAATTTAGCAAAACCTTGGCCAGGATAATCCATCAGATGGATTTGATATTTTGAAATACAATGTGGACAACCTGATCAGAGTTGACAGTTGAACTCTGGGGTGTCCTATGATCATTTTGGTCAAGGGGATGAATTATATGAAAACTATATCCGCATGGGTTCTAAGGATGTTGTTCTACACATTCGACCTATCCGGTCGTCGGGTATCATTGCTAGATGATCACTTCGATTGGTATAGAAATTTATTCCTGTACTATCAGTTTAGGTTCGGACCTATGAGATCACACACATTAGAGTTCATGATCTGATCGGATGGTTGATCAACGATTAAGAATCGTTCTAGGGTTAAATGATCAATACGATTGACATTTAACCCAGTACAAGTGTTGCAGGAGGATCGATTAGCAATTTGATTGCTAATTGGCTTAATTTGATTAAGCCAATGAGTTGAGATTAAATTTAATTAAATATGATTTAATTAAATTTAGTTTGGACTTGATTGGATCAAGTCCAATTGGTTTATTGGATAAGCCAAGTGCAAGGAAAAACTAGTCCTAGTTCAACTAGGACTTGGGTCAATCTAATTTCTAATTTGATTAAAAAATTAAATCAGATTTAAATCTAATTTAATTTGATTAAATTAGGTTTTTAATTAGGTTAAGATCTATTTTAATTAGATTGATCTAATTTTGATTTGATTTGGTTTGGGAAACCAAATTAAAACAAGTCATAAGACAGAATCCTAGTAAGACTAGGATTCCACCTTGCGCCACATAAGCCTTCTCCATGCCCTCTCTCTTATTCAACGCCAATCTCCACTTATTTTGTGCGACAAAAGCCCTCTCCCAGATCTCTCCCACATTCACAAAAGGTCTCCTCTCTTCTTTTTTACATGGAAGGTGGTTTGGATCAAATCTAAAAGGAATAAGTTTGGATTTCGAATTCTATGAGATAGAGTTTTAGAAATCCAAAACTCTTTCAATTTTTCATCGAATTTATCCAATTTTTTTTAGAATTTTCATGACTTTTAGGGTATATATTATGCACCCTTTGCTGGTGATCCATGCACAAAAATATGAAGGAGGTGCTCAAGAGTTGGGCGTCCCTTAACTTGCCATGTTTGGATAAGCCTTGACTAGGTGTTTGACCTAGACAAGGACTCTATCATATCTCTCTATATAAGATGATTTTCTTCATGAAATTTTAGGAGAAGATAGAGATTTGAGGGACCTTTGTGCCATCTAAAAATCAGAGAGAAAAACCTTTGGATCGTGGAGATATAAAAGATGCAAGTTAGGATGTCTAGAGAGAAAAACGTGAAGAAGAAGAGGGTCTTCTTCTAGAGTTTTTTGTTTTCATATCTTTCCTCCCTCCATCTTGAGTTTCCTGAGAGCGTCTCAAATCTGAAACTCCTCCTTCTACTTTCCATCTTTGGAAGAGTCCAAGAAGAAGGAGGCACCTGATCAACCATCAAAGAAGGATCAGCGCAGTACTAGCATACTGTGCTGATTTTCTGAAGCAGGACTTCTGATCGAGATTCGTGGGCTCGTGTGGATGACTCCTAGAGGCCGGACGCGTGTGCGGCTTGCAACATCATCCTTAAGCCCGGATCAGCGAGGTTAGAGTGTCTAACTTACAAGGTAATAGATCTGATCTATTGTTTAATACATACATTAGATGTGGTATAAAAACATGTTGATATGATCAACATGTAGGTCATGCTATATTTATATATTTTAATTTTTGATTTAATACTATTTAATAATCATGTAATAGGATCTTAGATCTAGGGATTCTCTGGTTTTAGAAATAAATTTTGATTTATTTTAGTCTTCCGCTGTATGATCTTGAAAAAGTTTCAAGATCTAACCCTGAAACCCTAGATCTGGTTCCTACAACGGCACTATTCCGTGGACTGGAGCACGATCTGAGGGTGTGGGTGGCTCCCGGTCTTGATCCGACGGTCCAGGGGTTATCTGGCTTTGTTTAGGACTCCTAATCCTTCTCTAATCAAGTTTTTAACTTTTTAAAAGGGCCTGTGCGTGAAACAAAGGGGGTGGCAGTTCGGATTTTTGCACCGTACGAAGCCCATACGGAACCCAAGAGAAGGGAGAGGCGGAAGCACTGAGAGAGAAGGAGCAGGAGGCTCCTAGACAGTGGTCGCCAGGCACTTCAGGGGTTCAGGGGGTCTTCAAGAGAGAGAGAGCTTTTGTGAGGGAAACTTCAGGTGAGAGAGAATTGGGTGTACAAGAGTTGAGGGTGAGGTCTCCTCTTGTAAAATTTCTTTTTCATAGTGAAGTTTGCATGCCCCGTGGAGGCGAGTCCTTTTGTGGCTGATCCACGTATTTTGATTGTTTTTCTTTTGTTTTGTTTCTTCTTTCTTCTTGCTGCATCGCGTGGTACTGAAAAGATCTTGAGAGATGGTGTCCTGGCCAGACATCCACCCAATAAGTGGTATCAGAGCAAGGCGGTACAAGGATGCAAATTGCAGTGGTGGTGAGCAAGACTGAAGATGGAGAAGACAGGAATAATCAAGATGGAGATCAACAAGTTCGATGGTAAGAGCAATTTCTCCTTATGGCAGGCAAGGGTGAAGGACGTGCTCATCCAACAGGGGTTGATCGATGCTCTCTTGTGCGATGAGAAGCCGACCACCATGGAGGTGTGGGATTGGAAACGGCTATAGATGCTGGTGGTGAGTACCATCCACATGTACCTGGCGGATGAGGTGGTGATCCATGTGCTGAGCGAGACTTTCCCGACGGTGCTGTGGTCGAAGCTCGAGGAGTTATACATGGCGAAGTCTCTCACCAACACTCTTTTCCTCTGGAGGCAGTTCTACCAACTGCGGATGACTGAGGGACAAAGCATGCAGGAGCATCTAAGTCACTTCCAGAAGATCCTCACCGACCTCCTCAGCGTTGGTGAGAACGTTGAGGAGAAGATCAGGGCACTGATTTTGCTGGCGTCGCTTCCTCCTTCGTACGAGTCCTTGGTGACTGCTCTTCTAGTGGGGAAGAGCACTATCAAGATGGACGAGGTCACCACGGCGATACTCCAGAATGAGATTCTCAGGAGGGAGAACCCAGCTTCGAGCTTAGGTGGCGGTAGCTCAGCTTTGGTGGCTTCTGGAAGAGCAGGAGGTGGTAGACGGAGTGACAGGAGATCGCAACGAGGGTGGTCTAAGTCCAGGAGGAACTTGAGCAAAACCAGGTGTTACCGGTGTGAGGAGTTGGGGCATCTAGCCAGAGATTGCCTTCAACTTAAAATTTGGATGGTGGCTGCTGTAGCGACGGCCGACCGCGATTTAGATGGAGAGATGTCCTGGAGATATCTGACGAGGTATCTACTTCTTTCCAGCAGTTGATATTAGATTCTGCATGCCCCTATCATGTATGTTGCAGGGAGGAGCAGTTTGACTCCCTAGAGAACAATGAGGGTACTGTATATCTGTCGGATGGATCGAGCTGTGCGATCAGAGGCATTGAGACAGTCAGCTGGAGGACACATGATGGTGCAGTGAGGAGATTGGGGGAGGTTCGATACATACCCGATTTCAGACGGAATCTTATCTCACTTAGCAGACTGGATTCGAGAGGCTACAGGACGGTAGCTGGTGGAGGAATCCTGAGGGTGCTACGCGGCGATAGGATTGTACTGGAGGGAAAGAAAGGGAGCAGAGGACATTATTACCTGGCAGGGAGCCCAGTGCGAGGTGGAGCTTCGGGAGTCAGGTGGAGCCCAGAGCGAGGTGGAGCTCCAGGAGATGGATCGGGCACGAGACAGGAGACTCGAGAGGACGAGAGGCGACGTCGCAAGGTGAGATTCCTATTGCCGCAGGATGATGCCCCGAGCAGGTCTCAGGTCAGGAGGAGCACAGCATACGATGGAGATGGGATCGAGCAGCCTGGCTCGATTCCCATGTTTGCCCATCCATGATCAGCAGGCGATTGCCCTAGGGCATGGGGGCGAGAAGATCCAGAAGCTCTCAGAGTTTGGAGGAGGCCGAATATCGAGTCGAGATGGAGATTGTTAAGATTTGACACCTCGAGATTTAACTCACATTGAGCCCACAACGAGGTTCGCGGCAAAAAATGGAGTCCAACGAGACCAAGATCATCTGAAACTAAGCTCGAACGGAGGAGATACGAGCTTTTGAAGTTGGCACGAGATTCGAGGCGGTGGAGGACCGTCGGTGACTGACGGCGGGCGGTAGCGGTGCGGTCGCAGGCGGCGCTCGGGATGCGTGACCCAGGCCTGCACGGGATGCGCGACCCACGCGGGCGGGCGGCCCAGGAGGGCGTGCGGCCCAGGCACGCGCAGGCCCACGCGCGGGAGCGGGCTGGCCCAGGCAGCCTGCTGGCCCTGTTCTCCAGTCCACCGTGCACCGAGCGGTCCATGGCTGGGCCTGTGGACCGTGTGGGCATTTCCCACATATTTTTTGCGGTCCACGGTACTATTCTATGGATCGGAGCACGATCTAAGGGCGTGGGTGGCTCCCGATCTTGATCCGACGGTCCAGAGGTTATCTGGCTTTGTTTAGGACTCCTAATCCTTCTCTAATCAAGTTTTTAACCCTTTAAAAGGGCCTGTGCATGAAACAGAGGGGGTGGCGGTTCGAATTTTTGCACCGTATGAACCCCGTACGGAATCCAAGAGAAGGGAGAGGCAGAAGCGCTGAGAGAGAAGGAGCAGGAGGCTCCTGGACAGCGGTCGCCAGGCACTTCAGGGGTTCAGGGGGGTCTTCAAGAGAGAGAGAGCTTTTGTGAGGGAAACTTCAGGTGAGAGAGAATTGGGTGTACAAGGGTTGAGGGTGAGGTCTCCTCTTGTAAATTTTTTTTTTCATAGTGAAGTTTGCATGCCCCGTGGAGGCGAGTCCATTTGTGGCTGATCCACGTATTTTGATTGTTTTTCTTTTGTTGTATTTCTTCTTTCTTCCTGCTGCATCGCGTGGTATTGAAAAGATCTTGGGAGGTAGTGTCTTGGCCAGACATCCACCCAACAGGGATTTTCTGAAGAGAACTTTGATGGACTTCAGCTTCCACCCCATATAGATTAGCCAAACCTGGGCCTATGTTTGGAGTCCTTTCTTTGCCATCCTGCTTAATGAGATGCCTTCGGATTTCTTTTACTCCACAATCGAGCTACACTAAGATTGTCCCCTATCTCCATATCTCTTAATTATTTGTGCTGACACTCTCTCATGAGCTATTTGTGTTACAGCCCAAGGGCCAGTCTTAGACCCCTATTTGCTAGCACTTGGTGCCCAACCGATCTCGTACCTCTTTGCAGATGATTGTTTGCTAGTTGGTCGGACTTCTACTCGAAACATGATTGGCTTCTGAAGGATTTTGGAGGTGCACTATACTGCATCGGGCCAGAAGTCAACCTCCTCAAATCGATGGTTGTGTTTAGTCCGAGGATGTCGGCCCAACTGTGGCTTATATGATCAGGGATATTCTAAGAATCAGGGAGCACAGTGGGACCTTGCAGTATCTACGCATTCCTATTATCGAGTACAGGTTGAGGAGGTTGGAGTATATGGATGTTGAGTGGGTGATCTGAAAGTGGCTGAAGGGTTGGCAAGCCCATGCACTATTCATGATGGGGCAGGTCATCCTGGTGAGGTTTCTTCTCAGCTCTATTCTTATTTACCTGCTTTCACAGATGGTTCTTTCCAGAGCCCTGGTGGCGAGATTGGAGTAGCTCTTTTAGAGCTTTCTGTGGGGATCCTACCCGAAAGTAGGGAGAGAAGTCCATTTGCTTGCTTGGGATGTGGTTGCCTGTGTTGGAAATTATGTCCTAAAGTCAATCATTTAACGATTGTACTAATTATAAATGTATATGAATTGATCAATAATAAAAGTTAGTTGGCCTTTTTCATCATAAGATTACATCTTCTAATGAACTCTTACGTTGTGATGAAATATTTAGGACTATTTTGATTGATAGAAGATTTATTACATAGTCTTTAAACTGATTCACGACCAAATGATATACTATTACTAAGACGATAGTGGTATCAAGTGTAGGTCATTGTGTGCCATATGTATTGATTGTCCTCATAACCAAATAGTGTGGAGACACTGGTATGACATGCACATGAGATGTAAGAGTACATCTTATGGAACGTGATCAACTACGGAGCACTTTACTGTCAAGAATAGCTTGCGAAGGATATGGGTATAAGTGTTCCTCCAATCTGAGATCACCACGGTGACTTGCAAGCAACTCACTATATTTTGATATCGAACTACTTAAATTTCTAATTCAGTGATGAAAATTATTGGATGCAGTTAAGTACTTGTCAGGTTGGTGTATGAGTTAAGATGGGATTGACCCCTCTGAATAAGTGGGAGTTAATGTATCAATATATTTTAGTTTAGTAAAATTTAGGCCCGGATAATCCATGTGATGGATTTGAAAGATTGAAATATAATATGGATGACTTAACTAGGGTTGGTAGTTAAACTCTAGATCTCTTTGAGCATTAGGATCAAAGGGATGAAATATACGATAACCATATGCCAGTAGGTTCTTGAATGTTGCTTTACCATCATTCGACCTATCCAAACATCGGATCTTATTGCTAAATGATTATATCGATTGGTTTAAAAATTTATTTCTATACTACCGACTTAGGATCGAACCTATGAGGTCACACTCAAAAAAATTTCTAATCGATCATGTGACTGATCAACGATTGAGAATCATTCAAGGATTTAATCATCAATTCGATTGATGGTTAACCTTATGCAAAAGTTATAATGAATTTATTTACTAAGTGTTAATAAATTAATAAAGAATTAATTAATAATTAGATTTCTGATTAGATCAATTTGATTGAGCAAAGAAGATTAACTAAAATCTAATTGAATTTGATTCAATTAGGTTTGATCCCATTAGATTATGAGATGACCTAATCGTTAAGCGAGAATTATTCCTGATTTGATCAGAACTTTGATTCAATCAATTCTTAATTGAATTAAAATTTGATAAAAAATTTATGAATCTAATTAGATTAAATTTTATTTATCTATTTGGGTCTAACCAAATATGATTTGGTTTGGAGTCAAATAACAAAACCAAGAGTCCATAAAAGATTGGACTCCTCTTCCCTTGTGCCATAATTTTTAAATGCCACATATCTTCATGCTGAAAATATTTTTGTATGAGATTTCTTCATGCAAACATCTGATGTTTCTCCTCTTTCTCAAACACCAAAGATGGTTGGGTTTTGATAAAAAAGAATGTTTGAAATTTGATTTCAAAAATATTTCTTATCTTGATGAGATTGGATCTCATCCAACCACCTCCACACCACACCTTGGATTCTCTTTATTTTGTGTGACAAAAGAAAGAAATTCACCATGAGAAATCACATGGAAATCTGATTTATCATGAAAACAAGATGGTTGGAGCATCTCATATTTATTTGGTGTGGGTTTTGTGAGAAGGTGGCAACAACACATGTTAAAGTCCAACTTTTCTTAGACTCTTCAAACCCAACCTCCTTTCACACCAAAATAAAAGGGTTTATTTTCTTTTGTGTGTGTTAGAGAAATCAGAAAAGAGGTCTTCACGATGGGAATTTAGGCATGACATCTTGGCATGAAAAAGAAAGAGGAGAGCCCTCTCCTCTTTGGTGAGCGAAACATAGAAACTCTAGGATTTATTTCTAAGGGTTTGGGAAGAGAGAAAAAGAAGAGAGAAGAGCATCTCCTCTCCATACTTCTTCCTCATCCTCATCTCCTCTAGATGTCCTTTTCAACCTCTAGAAAGATTCGAGAGATTTGAAGAAAGGATCCAGATCAGTCAATAAGATGATCTTCATGCAAGCTAGCACTCTCGAGGAGACCAATCAGATCGAAACTTTGAGTGGACTATCCGTAGAGGTCGGATGCATATGCGGTTGTGAGTAATCAATGAGGACCTCTTTACCATGTCTCTTAGACCTACGCTCATGTATCAAATTTTGAACTCAATAGATGTAGATTTAATCTACTGCTCACATGTATGCATGTAGATTTATTTTCTGATTTTCAAATTTTATATGTCACATATTATATCATAGATCCTAGAGTAGATTGATTTATTGATCTGATCATATGTATGTTAGATTAATATGATTAATCTAGTTACTTTTCAGTATGATTTATTTCAAAAAAATTTTAAAATACATAAACGAAATCATCTATGTTTTTCAACAGTGGTATCAGAGCCTAGGTTCATTATGATATGTTATATATGCATATTAGATCTAAAATTTAATTTTATTTAGATATGATATGTGATATCTTATATCTAAATTTAATTAATGATTGATCATACAAACTAAAATAAGATCGTCCTGTTGTAGGGTTTACCCCTTACAGTGAAAAGATTGTCTTAGTTTGTGCTGATCTTTGATAAATTTGATTTTATATGTTACATGTGATGTTTATGATTTAATTTAGATGTGATCTAAGATTATGATCAGATCTGATATAATTTAGATTAGATTTAAATTCAAGCATATATGATATATGATTAGATTAGATTAGATAATCCAATTAGCAAGTATTTGGATTGGATTGATCACCAGACCGTCCGATCATAAGAGCAAGAAAGGTTTAAAGATCCTCTCTTCTCATTCGATGGGATACTTTTATGATATGTAGGGGTGTCATGTGATTAAATCCTATGAAGAAGAATGCGAAAAGAAAAACTCACTTTTCTGCAAAATTCTAGATCGTGAAATCCTAGGTTCGTTATATGTGATACAAAGTTGTATGAAAAATAAAATATCTAATCTATATAATTAAAATTATTTTAATCATAAAAAATAAATTTAAAATTATAAAAAATTTAGATATGATATAAAAGGATGTTTATGATTGATTTTATTTTAAAATTATACAAATTTTTTTAAATCTGAAGCTCTTTGAAATGTGCTAACATAATTACTGAACCGACTCAATTTTGAACTGAGTCAACCCAATCCCTTTATATAGCTGGCTCAGTGTTGAATGAGTCAATCCAGTTTCAAAATAGAAAGTCTTTGCATAAAATTTATTATAAATTATTTATAAAATAAAAAATTAAAATTATTTCAAATCTAAACTAAAATTCATGTTGAATCTACACTTAATTGAGAATTAAGTTAAACTACTTAGATCTAGCATTGTAAATTAAGGATCTAATGTCATTCGCATAAAACATGGGTTGATGGATTTATGGGTTAGCTTTATCAGGTCATCTTAATTGGGTTAGACCTAAGATTAGAATTAAAGAGTTAATAGACCAAGTAGAAAAATTAATTAAATCTAACCAAATATTGAATTAGATTAAATCACTTTCTCTAGAACTAATACAATAGTTGTAGATGGTCAAGTCCATATCTTTGATTAGACCAAATAGATCTTAATCATGGCTCAATGGTCGAGCCCGAGTCTTTAGGCAAACCAATTGAAACTGATAAACCAATTGGTATCTAAGGTAAGTTTGGCAGTCTTGATCAGTGGTTATTAATTGGGAGCTACTCGCATAGAGTGAGTTTATGAAAGTTAATGGCATATCCCTTCTATCGATCTCACTTATCTGTCGATGTGGTTAATCAGCTTTTGATTAGGTTGCTCATTGATTCATGCTAACCATGCTGTATAGGTAAATCAGTGTGACTGATTTAGGTGCTCCTAGATTGATCAGTCTGTAGTCCTCTTCATGACTTGTTGAAGTCAGTGGGAAGATTGTTGATTAGCTGATCAAATCTCTTCCCTAAATTAACTCTTAAATTCTTTAAATTATTAGGTCCTAAAATGAGATAGTTATGGTGATAACTAAATCATAGTCTTCTATTAAGTTGGGTGATAATGGATCCATTATATGATGATCTTAGAGGCCCAAAGACTTATGCTCATCTGCTATTGGAATTATTATTCATAATATGATGACTCGTGAGTCTCTCTAGTAAGTAGTCAAGTTGGCCAACTGAAGTCGGGCCTGATCATTTGGTAGTTAGATTTTTGAGTACGATCATATTAATGGTTGACCTAACAGGACTTTAGAGAAGACAAAGCCAACTGAAAAGTTATCTGAGTAAAATTAATTATTAAAAATTATTTATGAAATAATTGTTAAGAACATACCCATAGATGTACATAGTGAGTCGCCAAAGTCAGGCTCATATAATTGTGTGGATTCTAACACCCACTAAGAATTAGAGTAATTCCTTAGATTGGAGGTAGAGGCTACAATTCAATAAAATAGTGGGAGAACTTTAGACTAAAGTCTAAATCTTTGGCTTAATCAATTTATAAACATAGAGGTCTTATATTTTTCTTTCAGTTATGGCTAGATGTCATTGCTCATTCACTGTTTACAGTGACTTATTTATAGGACTCAACTTCGATAGATATATCGAAAGTTGTAAATAGTTCTAGAGCACGAATGGATCCTGTATATGATTATGGATCTAGCACCTGATATTTCTCATTCAACATACATGATGCAATCAAAGATGCTTATCAGAAGTGGCTAAATGATCGTATCACCATATGATATTTTTGAGAGCAGTAATGAACACAATTTAGTTATAAATTCAATGATGCTGAGTGAGAAAAATCTTTCAAATATTGAAGGAGTTTTTTTACACTTCTGAAGATCTATCTTCAGTGGGCAATAATTTTTGAAAAAAAAAGAAAAAAAAGGTGCAGAAGAGTCTGCTTGGATCGAGAAGCTTGAACTGACAAAAGAGTCTAAGGTTAACCTAGTTGACAGAGTTCTTGAATCGAACAGGATAAGAAAGAAAAATCAGTAAAAGATTGTTGAACAAGGTACTTATATGATAACACCTTATGATTTCTCTATCTGTGACACTACTACTAAGTATTAAATATGAAAGTCCATACAAATTATTGCAATGACTTCAGATTAATAGAGAGATTGAAAATAGCAAAAGATTCCTGAATGTTGAAGCTGAAAGTCATGTTTCAGTTCTGACTTTAGGAATTCTCAAGCAAGTTTTGATTCTAATAATATCATTTTCGATGATTGTCACCATTGTCCATTTTGATGAATATAATTTTTGTAGACCTTCTAGCCAAGGATGGATTTATATTGTCAACATAGAATGATTTTTGTGATATCATTATAGATATGTCAAAATCATATGTGGACAACTGAGAAATGGTATTTATGAATAGTTATAGCCTGTTAGTGTATAGTACACAATAAACAAATACCTAGAGTAGATAATGTCAAAATGCCTACTTTGGTAATTTAAGCTCGATCATATAAATGAAATAGGATCAATAGAAGATAATTTCGAAGTCAATGATTGTAAATTATTGTCAACCTGAAATCTTATCTTCTTAGTAAGATGATCAAGTCATCTTTTGCTGGAAAAGATGAATGAGCCAATGATGTTCTGAGTCTGATACATACTGATGTATTGATCTATGAATATATTTACTACATATTTAGATTATTTGATTCAATAATAAGGTAGAGAAACAAACTAGAAAAGCATTGAAACTCTTCAGTCAGACAACTTTTTGATTAGATCAAAGAGGAGAATATCTTTTCGATGAGTTTTTAACATATCTAGAAGAGAGTAGGATTCTCTCTTATTAGAATCAACTTTGTTACACATAGTTTGATCCATGATGGGATTTACAAGTCTGTCAGCTCCTTTTAAGGTTATGCTCTTGAGACTACTTGTCATGTTCTCAATTGAATTCCAAATTAATCAGTAACAAAGACTCATATGAGATATAGACTAGACGTAAGCCGATACTCTCTTACCTTAAGATTTAGGAGTGTTTATTTTATGTCAAGTATTTACAGACTGATTAGCTTGGATCTCAGTCATATATATATTATTTTATAGGATACCCCAAAGAATCTAGAAATATAACTTCTACTTTATTAAAGAATAAAAGTTGTTTGGCATTCTTTTAGAAAAGGAGTATCTTGGTGAAGGAATTGATGCTTTTAATGTGGAACTTATGAAGTTGACAGGTAAAAAAATCGACACAATCTAGTGAACCTATAGAACTGGATTTGATTAGATCAAATTTGAAATCCATTATAAAGATACCATTAAGGAGATTCAGTAGAGTACTGCATCCGTCAGATAGATACTTTAGATTTTAGTTCTGGAACGTGATCCTGTTGAACTCAATGAGAACAACAAGGATCTGATCACCTACATGGATATCATGTAGAGGTCCGACTCTGATTAGTGGCTTGGAGTCATAAAATCTGAAATGGAGTCCATAATAGCCAATGGTGTATGGACACTCGTTGATTCACTCGAAAGGATAAAGCCCATAAGGTGTAAGTGGATCTTCAATAGGATCAGAAGGCACAGATAAGAAGATGGAGACCTACAAGGCCCGTCTAGTTGCCTAAGGATATTGTCAACGTTATGGTATTGATCATAACAAGATATTTTCTTCTATGGCAATGCTAAAATATATCAGAGTTGGAATATGTATTTTGATAAGTGATCAAAATGCATGGCTTCATTGAGAACGAAAAAGAACCCTGTAAATACAAATGGGTTAATAGTTCTATAAGTATATTTTTATTTTATATGTGAATAAAATTTTCTTAATCAAAAATGACATTCCTTACATTATAGGAATAAAAGTTTTACTATTATCATTATTCTCCATAAAGGACTTGAGAAATGCATCTCTCATCCTAGAGATGAAGATCTATAGAGATAGATCTAAGAAGCTGCTTAGGTTATCCCAGTCTATGTATATAGAGTATTTATGAGTAGAATTTATTCTATCATGTATATTATCTATGAGACCAAATATGGTATACTCACTGAGCAGTGAGTGGATACCTACAAGGTCGGGGTGAGAATCACTGGTAGGTCATCCTTAAGTATTTGAGAAATATTGAGGATCGGTGACTCGATTATGGAGAATCTAACTTAAAACTTATAGAGTATGACTCTAATTTTTAGTTAAAATAATAATAATAAGAATATATCAGAATACATCTTTATCTTAAATAATAGAGCAATTTGCTGAAAAAGTTTTAAGCAGAACAATATAGCCAATTCAATTTATGAGGCAGAATGCATTACAACATCTGATGCTTGCAAGGAAGCTATATGATTGTAAAAGTTCACTGACAAGCTAAGAGTGGCACTCTTCAATGATGGTCCTGCAATATTGTATAGCACCGGAGCCATAGCTTAAGCCAAGAAGTTGAAGTTTCATTAGCTTACCAAGCATTTTGCATTGCTACCATCTTATTCGAAAATCATGGATAGAGATGACGTCGAACTTTAGAAGATCAATAAAAAAGAGGATCTGACCAACCCATTTACTAAAGTCTCAGTATCTAGGAGTTCTAAGATGATAAATCGAAGATAGATATATGATATTATACTAATTGGCTTTAGTCTAAGTGAGAGTTGTTGGAATTATGTCTTAAAGCCAATCATTTGATGATTGTGCTAATTAAAAATGTATATGAATTGATCAATAATAAAAATTATTTGATCTTTTTCATCATAAGGTTACACCTTCTAATGAACTCCTGTATTGGGATAAAGTCCTTAGGACTACTTTGATTGATAAAGCAGAATTTATTGCATAGTCTTTAAATTGGTTCGTGAGCAAATGATAAGCTATTACTAGGATGATAGCGATATCAAGTGTAGGTCATTGTGTACTATATGCGTTGGTTGTTCTCATAACCAAATGGTATGGAGACACTGGTATGGCATGCAGATGAGATGTAGGAATATATCTCATTGAATATGACCAACTGCAGAGCACTCTGCTGTCAAAAGTAACTCACAAAGAGTATGGATATAAGTATCCCTCCAATCTGAGATCATCACGGTGACTTACAAGTAACTCACTGTACTTTGATGTCAGACTATCTGAATTTTTAATTCAGTGATGAAAAATTTTTGGATGTAATCAAGTACTTGTCAGGTCGGTGCATGAGTCAAGATGGGATTGACCTCTCTGAATAAGTAGGAGTTAATGTATCAATATATTTTAATTTAGTAAAATCTGAGCTCAGATAATTTATGTAATAAATTTGAAAGATTGAAATATAATGTGGATGACTTAACTAGGGTTGACAGTTAAATTTTAGATCTTCTTGAGTATTAGGGTCAAAGAGATGAATTATATGATAACCATATGCCAGTAGGTTCTTGCATATTGCTTCATCATCATTCGACCTATCCGGACGTCGGGTCTCATTGCTAGATGGTTACATTGATTGATTTAAAAATTTATTCTTATACTTTCAACTTAGGTTCGAACCTATGGGGTCACACTCAAAAAAAATTTCTGACTGATCATGTGGCTGATCAATGATTGAAAATCATTCAAGGATTTAATCATCAATTCAATTGATAGTTAACCTTATGCAAAATTTATAATAAATTTATTTGCTAAGTATTAGTAAATTAATAGATAATTAATTAGTAATTAAATTATTGATTAGCTCAATTTGATTGAGCAAAGAGGATTAGATAAAATCTAATTAAATTTGATTCAATTAGGTTTGACCCGATTAAGTTATGGATGACCTAATCGCTAAAGGAGAATTATCCCTGATTTGATTAGGACTTTGACTCAATCAATTTCTAATTGAATTAGGATTTGATAAAAGATTTATGAACCTAATTAGATTAGATTTTATCTATCTATTTGGACCTAAACAAATGTGATTTGGTTTGAAGTCAAATAAGAAAACTAAGAGTCCATAAAAGATTGGACTTCTCTTCTCTTGCGCCATAATTTTTAAACACCACATATCTTCACGCTGAAAATATTTTTGTGTGAGATTTCTTCATGCAAACATTTGATGTTGCTCTCCTTTCTCAATGCTGAAGATGGTTGAGTTTTGATAAAAAAGAATGTTTGAATTTTGATTTCAAAAATATTCTTTATCTTGAGGAGATTGGATCTCATCCAACCCCCTCCATGCCACACCTTGGATTCTCTTTATTTTGTGCAATAAAAGAGAGGAATTCATTATGGGAAATTTGATAAAAATTTGATTTACCATGAAAGCAAGATGGTTGGGGCATCCCATATTTATTTGGCGTGGGTTTTGTGAGAAGGTGGCGACAACACATGTTAGAGTCCAACTTTTCTTGGACTCTTCAAACCCAACCTCCTTTCATGCCAAAATAAAAGGGTTTATTTTCTTTTGTGCATGTAAGAGAAATCAAAAAAGAGGTCTTCATGATGGGAATTTTGTGTGTGACATCTTGGTGTGAAAAAGAAAGAGGAAAGCCCTCTCCTCTTTGGTGAGCGAAACATAGAAACCCTAGGGTTTGTTCCTAAGTGTTTGAGAAGAGAGAAAAAGAAGAGAGAAGAGCATCTCCTCTCCATACTTTTTTCTCATCCTCATCTCCTCCAGATGTCCTTCTTCAATTTCTGAAAAAGTTTGAGAGATTTAAAAAAAGATCTAGATCAGCCAACAAGATGGTCTTTGCACGAGCTAGCACTCTCAAGAAGATCGATCAGATCTGGGCTTCGAGTGGACATCCATAGAGGCTGAACATGTGTGTGACTGTGAGCAATCAATGAGGACCCTCTTTACCATATCTCCTAGACCCACATTCAAGTATCGAGTTCTAAACTCAGATAGATGTAGATTTGATCTACTGCTCACATGTATGCATGTAGATTTTATTTTTTGATTTTTAGATTTTATATGCCACATATCATATCGTAGATCCTAGAGTAGGTTGATTTATTGATCTGATCATATGCATGTTAGTTTAATATGATTAATCTAGTTGCTTTCCACTGTGATTTATTTTGAAAAATTTTAGAAATACATACATAAAATCACCTACATTTTCCAACAGCCTGAGCATCCAGTCCATAGCTATGAGGAGGGAGGCCTTGATCATGAGGCATGCTTCCCGACTTCTGCTCACTTTGGATTCTCTTTAGAGCTCAATCATGATGGCTAGGTATAGTCCATGTCCTGAGAGGAGTGAGGTCCATCCTAAGCGTACTGCCTCTTTCTTAAGAAGAGAGATCTATGCTCGCACACCTGATACCTTTTTCGAGATGAGATGGCTAGCAGGAGATGGGCACTCTATGGGTATCCTTCATGATGTTTGGATCAGAGACCTACCATTCAGTCGATGGTCGACCTTTATCAGTGTGAAGGTGACAAACTCCATGAGAGTTGTAGATCTCCTTCATGCTGATGTTGGGGGATGGGATCTGATAGTCGTGTCTTTTCTATTTGATGAGCAGCTGGGGGAGTGGGTGATGTCCCTTGTGACTCCCATCTTTAGCAATCTGAACATCAAGGTTTAAGGACACTCTTGTATTCTGAGGATTACGACAAATGACCTTTACCAGATCTATCAGAGGGAGTCCCTCAGATACAGGGATCTTAGGTAGATCTGAAGGATTGGGGTGTACCCAAGATGTCTGATAGTGAGAAATACCATGATCTCCATCATAGTATTACTAAAATACCTTTCGATGGGCTAAAATAATCTTAACACCAACAAGAATTATCGATCCAGAATGATTCTAGTGAGTTCTCACAATCCACTAGTGATACCTAGCAGTATATGATAGCAATCTAGTAAAATAGAAAATAAAATCTTTAGGTATAGTTATTGTGTGATTCAGTTTTTTTATCGTGAGTCTCGATAAGGTGGAGGTCATGATAACTCATCAAATCCTAACATCTTCATATGAAAAATTAGATTAGCTCAAGTTCAAATGTGATACACATGAAAACTCTTTTCCATCAATCACTTTGCTATGGCTATAGACTTATGGACTTAGCTTTTCAAATCTCATAAACTACTCTTCATCTACTAAGATCGATAGATCCCTTATAAGTACATACCCTACTTCTACAATGAACCTACTATAGCCAACATACACTACAAAAATCCAAATGACTAGGAGATCGTATTTATGTGTAGTCAAACTACAACAATCCACTGTGAGTAGCCGAGACATTACAGGTCAAAAAATCACTCACATCACTATAGTATCGAGATGATCACTGACAAGTGAGTAGACATCCATGTGATCTCTCGTATGGTCACACTCAGTATTGATGTTCTTTAACAATCATTCACACTCCGCTCATATCTCTACACTGTAGATTTGAGACTCATCTATCTCGAAAAAAGTATAGGAGTTGGTGTGGTATTTCTAGATCTTGGGAGGTTAGGATTTGAGCCATAGAGTTGGCTTAAAGGATCTAGGACTAGTTTGGATCCTAGGGTGAAAGGCTGTTAGCCTTCACAATCTTGAGGTCCAGGGACTTTGGGCCTTGAGGGGCTAATTTATATTGGACTAGGTTTGAGTTCAAAAGTGTGAGATTAAGTCAAATCATGGGTGTATATGGACTTAGATTGAGCTCAATCTCATTGAGTTAGCCATGAGAGTTTTTGGGTCTAGTTGCATTGACATTGTATATAAGATACATTGTATGTGGGTTTGATGGGAGAAAATCAATAGAATTTTTTTTCTCCCTCAACTTTCTCTCTCCTCTTCCTCTATATTCTTCATGCCATCAGTAGCAAGAAACCCTTGGGTTTCTTGGCTGCCACATCAAAATAGGAAAGAAAGGAGGCGCCAGGGTTTCTAGTGTCCCCTAGTGATTGCCGCCCCCTTTGCTCCTTCTTGTTGCGGTCCAATAGAAGTTCCACACCCCTTTTCTCTAGTGGTTAGAGGCTTCATTAAGGTAGCTTCTAGATTTAAAAAAAAGAGTCTTAGATTTGGAAGGAAAAGGGTTTAGATTGAAGAAGAAATCCTATCAAGTGGTTGCCGCTCCCAAAAATCTGCTGCACAAGGATCCTGAATGCCTCATCTTCTTGGAGCTGGTTTCTCATGACTAAGCTCCAAAAATTTTAAAACATTAAAATAGTAGGTTCCTAGGTTGATCATGCCTTTACTATTTTAATTTCATCCTATTTTAATCTTGGAAGGATTAGGAGAAGGAGGTGTTTCGGAGAGCTTGTCGCATAAAAATCCGCACGCCTGTAGATTTTTCAGCAACCATGCTTCTCCTTGTCTCTTCTTCGATTTGCTGAATTAACATCTAGGTTCCCATGCAAGAGATCGGTCTATGATTGGTATTGGAGCAGTACCAGGTAGGGCTATTAGTTTAGCTCGTTGTTCGATTCATCCGAAATATTCAAATCATTTTTGAGTCATGTTCGACTCGCCCATTAAACTGTAGAACCAAACACAAACAGGATTTTTAAAATTGATACCTTAACGATCCAAACTAGAATAAGTATTTGTTCAATCGTGTTCAGATCGATAAAAGCTCAATAAAATAAAAAAATATATTATATATTTTATATATATTTATATACATATTATACTAATATATTTAATTTTTTATAAATTTTTTTAGTATTGTTGGTGTAAAAATCTGCCGGCGTCGGAGAAGCTGGAGTCGAGGGAGTCGCGATCGCCGTAGGGACCTGCAAAGAAAGTCTAAACTGGAGTTGGGGGTGCTCCAGCAAGACCCTCCGATGCTCAAGTCAGTTCTCTGCTTCAATAAGAATGGAGTGTTCGAACGAAAATTTTAGCAGAGTTTCGAGATAGAAATTAGAGCTTAGAGAATAACGTATCTGGGGTCTCCCTTTTATAGGCGGAGGGTGCAACAGACTGATAGCGACGTTTGTAACCGCCTGGTCGTGGGCCGTTCGGGGCCAGGAGGAGTTTGTTATGAAGAGTAGTGGACTGGAGTCGTGGCCATCACCGTGGCCTGCCACGTGGAGCCTGTTGCGGGGAGTGGAGCAGTGTCCATTGTCGCGACTTGCTAGAGAGTGGTGGAGCCATGCGGAATCCATCGCAGGAAGTGGAGCAGAGTCGTGGCCATTACTGTGGCCTGTCAGGGAGTCCAGGCCTGTCGGCCGAAGCTCGATTGAGGTGTCTGGCGGAGAGAGATAGCTATCCATCTGAGAGGAGCTCGGATGTTGCTGGCGAGCCTTCTACCATTGGGTGCCTTGGGCATTAATACTGCAGGCGAGGGCCATTTGCTGTAGGAGCTTGGTCAGAGGCTTTCCGTAGATGAAGTTCAGTTTCACGCAGAATTCGGCAGAGGGTCGACCGACAGTGGATGTCGGATGGTACTAGAGAGGTTCATCCGTTGGAGGGATCCAGCTACTGGAGTCCATGTGTCGTAGGAGTTCGTCCGGAATCTGTCCGCTACAGAAGTTCGATCGGAGTTTGATCTCCATAGAAGCCCGGATGGGGATCATTTATCGAGGAAGCTCGGCCGAAGCCTACAGTAGAAGCTCGGAGTAGATCGCTTGCAGTAGAAGCTCGAAGTCCGACCCTTGTAGGAGTTCGGATGAGGTCTACCTGCAACAGGAGTTCAGGGCGGAAGTCCGGCTCCCATAGGAGCCCGGACGAAGGCTACCTGCAGCCAGAGTTCGGGGAAGAAGTCCAGCTCCCGTAGGAGCTCGGACGAAGGCTACCTGCAGTCGGAGTTCGGGGAAGAAGTCCGACTCCCATAGGAGCTCAGATGGGCTACCTGTAGCAGGAGTTCGGGGAAGAAGTCCGGCTCCCGTAGGAGCTCAGATGAAGTCTACCTGCAGTCGGAGTTCGGAGAAGAAGTTCGATTCTCGTAGGAGCTCGAATGAAGTCTACCTGCAGTTGGAGTTCGGGGAAGAAGTCTGGCTCCCATAGGAGCTCGGATGAAGTCTACTTGCAGTTGGAGTTCGGGGAAGAAGTCCGGCTCCCGTAGGAGCTCAGATGAAGGCTAGAAGGTGGTCGACCACCGTAGAAACTTGGATGGAGTCCATCCGTCATGGAGAATCCGGTCGACACTGGTGGGGGTTTATCCGTCAGTAGAACTCGGGAACGTTGCGGAGGCTCGACCGCCTGAGAGGTTCGGAAAGATGTCATCGAAGGTCGGATGTCGGTAGAATCTCTGGAGGGTCACTCCTGACACGATCTTCGGCTGGAGGGTATTTTATATCCAACATCAGTCCCCTACTTTCGAGTTCGAGTTTCGAATGAAGGAAGTACAGAGAAATTTTTACAGCCGAAGTTGCCCCCTTGAATCCTGCGCACGACCGCCTTCAAAAATTCTGGCATTTAATGCGCACGTGCTGGAGTCTTTTCAAATCGGGACGATCCGAAGAGACCTTTCAAAATTCTCGCTGGAGCATAGTCCCAGGTATGGTGCAGTAATAGCTTTGTTAGCTGTCAGCCGCTTTTAGCCGCCTGCTGTGGCGAGTGGGACACATGGCGAACATGGGTCGGCCTGGGGAGATCCGCGATCATTATAGTGCTGGATCCCAGGGTCTATTTAAACCTGCCTTTCCACCTCCAGGAGTTTCATTCTGCCTGAAAGTCCTGTTGGTGCCCGCCTTCTCTCCGAGAGCTCAGACCTTCCTTGGTGTCCGCTTTGGCCCAATGTGTTCTTCGAGTCATCCCTGTCGCTGCGCCTCTGCATCCTTCGGAGCGACTTAGGTTAGTCCCAAAACTTTCGTTCCTTCTCTTGCCATCTAGGTGCCCCTTCTCCTCCATTTTTCTTCTGCTGCATTCTTCTTGTTAGGTCCCCCACGAACCTTTTGGCTTTTATTTCGCCTGATCTCTTCGGGATTTTTAGGGTTCTTGCTTGAAATGTCTTCTGGCACCTCCACCTCTAGCAGTTTCAGGAGCTCGTCTGCCTCAGTCCCCCAGAACCCTCATGTCATAGGCGAACCCACATCTAGGACTGGGCTTCGTCTGATTTTTGCACCGGATGCCATTCCTTGTTCTCTGACTCCGGATGAACTTTTACTGATAAAGGTTCAGTATGGAGTTCCTCCGGAGTACGATCTGGAGCTTTCCGATCCCACCGACCGAGCCAGCACCCCCCACCTGGCCGTTTTTGCCTGTACCAGGAGGCCTTCCGTACTGGGCTCTGACTTTCGCTTTCGTCCTTCATCGTCGCTCTTTTTCATTTTCTAGACATTTCTTTAGCTTTAGTCGCACCGAATTCCTTTAGGTTTTTGATAGGGTTCCTCTCCCTTTGCCACGTAGTCGAAGTTCAGCCATCTCTTTCTTTGTTTAGATATTTTTACACCTTCAAGTGCCACCCCTCGGCAAAAGACTGGTGGTACTTCTCCCCTCAGTTCGGTAAGAAGGGGTTGCTGAAAGGTGCTCCCTCTTCTATCCATAACTGGAAGGGAAAGTACCTCTACATCCAATGTCCGACCTTAAAGCTGGGATTGCTCCTTTGGGGCTTCCTGAAGGACTCTGTCCGCCGGGCTCCTAGCCTGGGGGAGGACGATCTTCAGGCCGTCCGGAAGCTTCTTAGTTATCCAACTCTTTCCCTTCCCAACCTTCTGAAGGAGCAGTTTCTGTTCAACATCGGCTTAAGTCCCCTGGATCCTGCGAGTATTCCATCTTTCCTTTCTTCTTCTTTTCTTCTTCTCTTCTCCCCTTTCTCCCTTTTTTTTTTTGACTATGCATCACCTCTTCCTTTTTCACCCCATTGCTGATCTCTTTTTCTCTCTCTCTTTTTTTTTTTTTCAAAAATGGATGCCGAAGCAGCACGGATGCTTGCCAGGGGCCTTAAGGTTCACAAAAGAAAAGGCGCTGCGGCCTCCGGGTCGGCAAAGAAGGCCAGAATGGAGGAAACGAGCTCGGCCATGCCTGCCCAGGTGGCTCTCATGATCGATGTTCCTTCAGACGTCGAGCCTCCGACTCTTCAGGCCTCTTCAAGGAGTTCTCCCGCTGAGGTTCCCGCTTCGGGGGCCTGCTTCGAGGAGGTGCCAGGGGTTGAGAGGGGGAGGAGAAAGAAGACGGTGGCCCGCAGGGTGAGCGACCGCCGAACTGCCATCGAAGAATCCCACAGTTTTGAAGAAGAGCCGGTGGAGAACCCCTTTAATGACAGGGATCTGATAAAGTGACTGGTCGACGGCTGCATCCTACCCGAAGTCGTCCAGAGGATCGTTCACGCCAATCTTGAACAGCGGGTTTGGGACTCTCTAGGGTCCTTTCTTGAGATAAACAGATTCACTTTCCTCCTTCTCCTCGCTCCTTCATTTAATTAACTTCTCAACTTTTAGTCTGACCTCCTGGCCGCCCTTGCAGATCGGACACCAGCTCCTTGCCAACATCGAGGTGACAAACCGAGCGAGGAGGGATGCCATCTAGGCGAAGGAGGGTCGTCGGGCTGAAGCTGCCCGCTTCAAGGAAAAGGCTGCTGTGGTAGCCAACCTCCAAGAGACCCTTGAGAAAGAAAAGCAGGCCTCGGAGGAGATGGTGAGGAAGGCGGAGGTCGAGGTCGCAAATTTGACAGAGCAGATTTCGGTTCTGATCTCGGAGGCTCGGGTCCAAACGGTGGAGGAGTTCAAGGCCTCTGCGGAGATGAGGGACCTGAACGTCAAGTTCGACCAAGATGCATTCATCAAAGGGTTCGAGCTCTGCCAGGAGAAGATGGTCAAGAAATTTCTCGAGCTCGACCTCAGCTTCTTGGATGAGGCATCTGAAGATGAAGCCGGACCCTCTCCTACTGTCACTGCCACCGCAGCCCCCCTTCCAAGAACACCGAGCTCTCCAACTCCTACTTCGGAGGTCTAAGACCTCTGACTTTGTACTTTTCTTTTACTGCGATTTTCTTTTTCCTTTTGTCTTTAAGAAACATTCAATCAATGAAATTGGGTTTCTCCTTATGGAGGGCTTCTCTACTCTTTTCTTTTTTCTTTCTGCAATGAGCCGTGCCTTGACGCTTTTGTCCCCCGATGGCAGCGTCCTGCCGAAGCACTTTCCTTACCACAGGGAGTTCCACTGAAGTCCACGATCCAACATCTGAGAAAGAAAGTTCGTCATTTAACAAAAAAGTCGAAGGAGGTGGAGGACGAACTTCGCAGGTTGAGGGAGAGCCACTCTGAGGCCACTGCGGAGGCCACCTACTTTCGGAACCTCCACGTGAAGGGGATCATGGAGTACAGTCAGAGGAAAGCGAACTTCGAGAAGGAGCTCGAGGAACATAAGAAGCACGCCAGTGACCGATCTTGGTCTCAAGCTTCCAAGATCAGCTCTCTCTGAGTAGAGCTGTCGGCTGCGCAGGAGAAGATCAGCCAGTTGGAAGGAAGCTCGTCCTGGCTTTCGACTCGAGCCGATTGCGACCAAGAATGGTCAAAAAAGTTCTCCGACCTTTAGCAATAGCTCCAGGATGCCGAGGCGAACTATAATGCATACCGGGCTGGCTGGTGCAAGCAGATGGACGACTACAGGGGGAAGCTCAAGATGGCGACCGACTTGGTTGCCCACCTTCAAAGGCAGTTATCTGAAGGAGCTCAGTTTGCTCCTGTTCGGGATCCCGATGAACTCCAATCCCTGAGAGGAACCATAGAAGAGCTATTTATCGCCCTTGGGGAGGGGAAGGCCGAGCTGCAACAGTTGAAGATCCAGCTGGTATATGAGCAGCAGGCAGTCAAAGACGTGGAGACAGAATCTGAGGTCCTGAGAAAGAGGCTCTGAGAGGTGGAGAACGAAAGCCAACGATTTCATCGGAGGTATATGGAGATGCTAATGAGGGAGAAAGAGTTGGAAGAAGAAGTCAAGAGCTTAAGGCACTCCCTGATGAGGGTTGAAGCCGAAAGATCGAAGTCGGAAGAAGCCGGGCCCCCTTAGGGCTCTTTTTGCCTTTCGTCCTTCTATGTGTCTTCTTTTGCCATTTATTTTTTTTGGCCTTCTGGGCTCTGTAGCGCATACTTTACTAACAAAATGAAAAAAAGATCTTTGTTACCTTGCCCGTGCATCGTGTTGAATTGTCGTCCGTCGGACTTCTTTCATTTTTTGTCCCGTTCGATGCCGATGTTGTCTGGAGGTTTCTGGTCGTCGCCACATCGACTTGCTTTTCTCATCATCTTTCTTCTTTAGCCTCAAGGGCTCTGTAATGCATACTTAGTTAATGACATGAGAAAGGAATTTTTCGTTACCTCTTTTACTCATGTGTTGAATTATCGTTTGCCGAGCTTTTTTCGACTTTTGCCTTGCTTGATATCGATGTCGTTCGGAGGTACCCGATCACTGTCGCATTGACCCATCCTTTTGTTTATGGCTGCAGATTTATCCGGGACCATTCGAGTTTGACACCTCCTTTCAGAGTTCGAGCTCGAAGGCCTGAGCTTCTCGTCGCCCCGAGGAAGCCGTCTTATCCTTGGCCTGTGTTGAGAGCTCTCTTGAAGATCGAGAATTTTGATAAGAACCCTAATCCTTACTGAGATGAGGCTCCCTGTATCTTTGATGTAATTTATTTTCCATTTATCGCTGATGCAGTTCGTTGCTTTCCTTTTTAACCCCCCTCCCCTTTTTCTTTTTCTTTTCTCGAGTGAGGGTTTTCCCTCTACTCTTAGTGGGATCGCGGGAGTACGGAGGGGCCACTGAGAAGGTTCCCTTTTTCTTATCTGGTCTTGAAAGATCAGACCTTAATTGGTGTCAGGATGAGGTCCTTCCCCTATTTCTGATGTAATCTATTTCAGCTCAGGTTAGGACGTGGTTCTTCTCCTGTTCCTAACAGGGCTGTGGGGGTACATATGGGCGTTGCAGAACCACTTCCCCCATCCGATCTAAGAGTAATCAGGCCTTCGACTTTGCTCATGTTAGGGCGAGGTTCTCCTCCTGTCCCTAACAAAGCTGTGGGGGTGCATATGGGTGCTGTAGGGCCTCTCCCCCCATCCGGTCAAAAAATAATCGGGCCTTCGACCTTGCTCATGTTAGGGTGAGGTTCTCCTCCCATCCCTAACATGGCTGTGGGGGCACATAAGGACGTTGTAGGGCCTCTCCCCCCATCCGGTCTAAAAATAATCGGGCCTTCGACCTTGCTCATGTTAGGACGAGGTTCTCCTCCTATCCCTAACATGGCGGTGGGGGCACATAAGGGCATTGTAGGGCCTCTCCCCCCATCCGGTCTAAAAATAACTGGGCCTTCGACCTCACTCATGTTAGGGCAAGGTTCTCCTCCTGTCCCTAACATGGTTGTGGGGGTACATAAGGGCGTTATAGAGCCTCTCCCCCCATCCGATCTAAAAATAATCGGACCTTCGACCTTGCTCATGTTAGGACGAGGTTCTCCTCCTGTCCCTAACATGGCTGTGGGGGCACATAAGGGCATCGTAGGGCCTCTCCCACCATCTAGTATAAAAATAATCGGGCCTTCGATTTTGCCCATATTAGGTGTCGTTTTCGTTGTTGTTGGTGCAAAAATCCACCGACGTCGGAGAAGCTGGAGTCGAGGGAGTCGCGGTCACCGCAGGGACCTGCAAAGAAAGTCTAAACTAGAGTTGAGGGTGCTCCGGTAAGACCCTCCAACGCTCAAGTCAGTTCTCTGCTTCAACAAGAATGGAGTGCTTGAATAAAAATTTTAGCAGAGTTTCGAGATAGAAATTAGAGCTTAGAGAATAACGTATCTGGGGTCCCCCTTTTGTAGGCAGAGGGTGCAACAGACTGATAGCAACGTTTGTAACCGCCTGGTTGTAGGCCGTTCGGGGCCAGGAGGAGTTTGTTATGAAGAGTAGTGGAGTGAAGCTGTGGCCATCACCGTGGCCTGCCACGTGGAGCCTGTTGCGGAGAGTGGAGCAGTGTCCGTTGTCGCGACTTGCCAGAGAGTGGTGGAGCCGCACGAAATCCATCGCAGGAAGTGGAGCTGAGTCGTGGTCATTACTGTGGCTTGCCACGTGGAGCCTGTTGCGGGGAGTGGAGCAGAGTCGTGGCCATTACTGTGGCCTGCCAGGGAGTCCAGGCCTGTCGGTCGAAGCTCGGTTGAGGTGTCTGGCAGAGAGAGGTAGCTATCCATCTGAGAGGAGCTCGGATGTTGCTGGCGAGCCTTCTACCGTTGGGTGCCTTTGGCGTTAATACTGCAGGCGAGGGCCATTTGCTGTAGGAGCTCGGTCAGAGTCTTTCCGTAGATGAAGTTTGGTTTCACGTAGAATTCGGCAGAGGGTCGACCGGCAGTGGATGTCGGATGGCGCTGGAGAGGTTCATCCGCTGGAGGGATCCGGCTACTGGAGTCCATGTGTCATAAGAGTTCGTCCGGAATCTGTCCACTACAGAAGTTCAGTGAGAGTCCGATCTCCGTGGAAGCCCGGATGGGGATCATTTATCGAGGAAGCTCGATCGAAGCCTACAGTAGAAGCTCAGAGTAGATCGCTTGCAGTAGAAGCTCGGAGTCCGACCCTTGTAGGAGTTTGGATGAGGTCTACCTGCAACAAGAGTTCAGGGTGGAAGTTCGATTCCCGTAGGAGCCCGGACGAAGGCTACCTGCAGTCGGAGTTCAGGGAAGAAGTCCGACTCCCGTAGGAGCCCGACGAAGGCTACCTGCAGCCGGAGTTTGGGGAAGATGTCCGGCTCTCGTAGGAGCTCGGATGAAGTCTACCTGCAGTCAGAGTTCGGGGATGAAGTCCGGCTCCCGTAGGAGCTCGAATGAAGGCTAGAAGGTGGTCGACCACCATAGAAACTTGGATGGAGTCCGTCCATCATGAAGAATCTGGTCGACACTGGTGGAGGTTTATCCGTCGGTAGAACTCAGAAATGTTGCGGAGGTTCGACCGTCGGAGAGGTTCGGAAAGATGTCACCGAGGATCGGACATCGATAGAATCCCTGGAGGGTCACTCCTGACACGAACTTCGGTTGGGGGGTATTTTATACCCAACATTAGTCCCCCTACTTTCGAGTTCGAGTTTCGAATGAAAGAAGTACAAAAAAAATTTTATAGCCAAAGTTGCCCCCTTGAATCCTGCGCATGACCGCCCTCGAAAATCCTGGCATTTAATGCATGCGTGCTGAAGTCTTTTCAAGTCGGAGCGATCCGAAGAGACCTTTCGGAATTCTCGTTGGAGCGTAGTCCCAGGTACAGTGCAGTAATGGCTTTGTCAGCTGTCAGCCGCTTTTAGCTGCCTGCTGTGGTGAGTGGAACATGTGGCGAACATGGGTCGGCCTGGGGAGATCCGCGATCATTATAGCATCGGATCTCAGGGTCTATTTAAACCCGCCTTTCCACCTCCAGGAGTTTCATTCTGCCTGAAAGTCCTGTTGGTGCCCGCCTTCTCTCCGAGAGCTTTGACCTTCCTTGGTGTCTGCTTTGGCCCTAGGTGTTCTTCGAGTCAACCCTGTCCCTGCGCCTCTGCATCCTTCGGAGCGACTTAGGTTAGTCCCAGAACTTTCGTTCCTTCTCTTGCCATCTAGGTGCCCCTTCTCCTTCATTTCTCTTCTGCTGCATTCTTCTTGTTAGGTCCCCCACGAACCTTTCGGCTTTTATTTCGCCTGATCTCTTCGAGATTTTTAGGATTCTTGCTTGAAATGTCTTCTGGCACCTCCGCCTCTAGCGGTTCCAGGAGCTCATCTGCCTCAGTCTTCCAGAACCCTCATGTCGTAGACGAACCCACATCTAGGACTGGGCTTCATCCGATTTTTATGCCGGACACCATTCCCTGTTCTCTGACTTCGGATGAACTTTTACTGATAAAGGTTCAGTATGGAGTTCCTCCAGAGTACGATCTGGAGCTTTTCGGTCCCGCCGACCGGGCCAGCACCCCCCACCTGGCTATTTCTTCCTGTACCAGGAGGCCTTCTGCGCTGGGCTCCGGCTTCCGCTTCCGTCCTTCGTCGTCGCTCTTTTTCATTTTCTAGACATTTCTTTAGCTTCAGTCGCACCGAATTCCTTTAGGTTTTTGATAGGGTTCCTCTCCCTTTGCCACGTAGTCGAAGTTCAGCCATCTCTTTCTTTGTTTAGGTATTTTTACACCTTCAAGCGCCACCCCTCGACAAATGACTGGTGGTACTTCTCCTCTCAGTTCGGCAAGAAGGGATTGCTGAAAGGTGCTCCCTCTTCTATCCATAACTGGAAGAGAAAGTACCTCTACGTCCAATGTCCAACCTTAAAGCTGGGATTGCCCCCTTGGGGCTCCCTGAGGGACTCTGTCCGCCGGGCTCCTAGCTTGGGGGAGGACGACCTTCAGGCCACCCGGAAGCTTCTTAGTTATCTAACTCCTTCCCTTCCCAACCTTCTGAAGGAGCAGTTTCTGTTCAACATCGGCTTGAGTCCCCTGGATCCTGCGAGTATTCCATCTTTCCTTTCTTCTTCTTTTCTTCTTCTCTTCTCCCCTTTCTCCCCTTTTTTTTTTTTGACTGTGCGTCACCTCTTCCTTTTTCACCCCATTGCTGATCTCTTTTTCTCTCTCTTTTTTTTTTTTTTTTTTTCAAGAATGGACGTCGAAGCAGCACGGATGCTTGCCAGGGGCCTTAAGGTTCACAAAAGAAAAGGCGCTGCAGCCTCCTGGTCGACAAAGAAGGCCAGAACGGAGGAAACGAGCTCGGCCATGCCTGCCCAGGCTGCTCTCACGATCGATGTTCCTTCAGACGTCGAGCCTCCGGCTCTTCGGGCCTCTTCAAGGAGTTCTCCCGCCGAGGTTCCCGCTTCGGGGGCCCACTTCGAGGAGGTGCCAGGGGTTGAGTGGGTGAGGAGAAAGAAGACGGTGGCCCGCAGGGTGAGCGGTGGCCGAGCCGCCATCGAAGAATCCCACGGTTCTGAAGAAGAGCCGGTGGAGAACCCCTTTAATGACAGGGATCTAATAAAGCGACTGGTCGACGGCTGCATCCTACTCGAAGTCGTCCAGAGGATCGTTCGCATCGATCCCGAACAGTAGGTTTGGGACTCTCTAGGATCCTTTCTCGAGGTAAACAGATTCACTTTTCTCCTTCTCCTCGCTCCTTCATTTAATTAACTTCTCAACTTTTAGTCTGACCTCCTGGCCGCCCTTGCAGATCGAGCACCAGCTCCTTGCTAACATCGAGGCGACGAACCGGACGAGGAGGGACGCCATCCAAGTGGAGGAGGGTCGCCGGACTGAAGCCGCTCACCTCAAGGAAAAGGCTGCCGAGATAGCTGACCTCCAAGAGGCCCTTAAGAAAGAAAAACAGGCCTCAGAGGAGATGGTGAGGAAGGCGGAGGCCGAGGTCGTAAATTTGACGGAGAAAATTTCGGTTCTGATCTCGGAGGCCAGGGTCCAAGCGGTGGAGGAGTTCAAGGCCTTTACAGAGATGAGGGACCTGAACGTCAAGTTCGGCCAAGATGCATTCATCAAAGGGTTCGAGCTCTACCAAGAGAAGATGGTCAAGAAATTTTTCGAGCTCGACCTTAGCTTCTTGGATGAGGCATCTGAAGACGAAGCCGGGCCCTCTCCTACTGTCGCTGCCACCGCAGCCCCCCTTCCAAGAACACCGAGCTCCCCAACTCCTACTTCGGAGGTCTGAGACCTCTGACTTTATATTTTTTTTTTACTGTGATTTTTCTTTTCCCTTTTGTCCTTAAGAAACATTCAATCAATGAAATTGGGTTTCTCCTTATGGGGGGCTTCTCTACTCTTTTCTTTTTTCTTTCTGCAATGAGCCGTGCCTTGACGCTTTTGCCCCTGATGGCAGCATCCTGCCGAAGCGCTTCTCTTGCCACAGGGAGTTCCGCTGAAGTCCACGATCCAGCATCTGAGGAAGAAAGTTCATCATTTAACAAAAAAGTCGAAGGAGGTGGAGGACGAACTTCGTAGGTTGAGGGAGAGCTACTCTGAGGCCACTGCGGAGGCCACCTACTTTCGAAACCTCCACGTGAAGGGGATCATGGAGTACAGCTGGAGGAAAGTGAACTTTGAGAAGGAGCTCGAGGAACATAAGAAGCGCACCAGCGATCGATTTTGGGCTCAAGCTTCCAAGGTCAGCTCTCTCAGAGCGGAGTTGTCGGCTGTGTAGGAGAAGATCAGCCAGTTGGAAGGAAGCTCGTCCTGGTTTTCGACTCGATCTGACTGTGACCAAGAATGGTCGAAGAAGTTCTCCGACCTTCAGCAACAGCTCCAGGATGCCGAGGCGAACTATAATAAGTGTCGGGCCGACTGGTGCAAGCAGGTGGACAACTATAGGGGGAAGCTCAGGATGGCGACCGACGAGATTGCCCGCCTTCAAAGGCAGTTATCTGAAGGAGCTCAGTTTGCTCCTGTTCGGGATCCCGACGAACTTCAATCTCTGAGAGGAACCATAGAAGAGCTATCTGTCGCCCTTGAAGAGGGGAAGGCCGAGCTGCAGCAGTTGAAGATCCAGCTGGTATACGAGCAGCAGGCAGTCAAGGACGCGGAGACGGAATCTGAGGTCCTGAGAAAGAGGCTCCGAGAGGCAGAGAACGAAAGCCAATGGTTTCATCGGAGGTATATGGAGATGCTAATGAGGGAGAAAGAGTTGGAAGAAGAAGTTGAGAGCTTAAGGCACTCCCTGATGAGGGTCGAAGCCGAAAGTTCGAAGTCGGAAGAAGTCGGACCCCCTTAGGGCTCTTTTTGCCTTTCGTCCTTCTATGTGTCTTCTTTTATCATTTTTTTTTGGCCTTCTGGGCTCTGTAGTGCATACTTTGCTAACGAAATGAAAAGAAGATCTTTGTTACCTTGCCCGCGTGTTGTGTTGAATTGTCGTCCGTCGGACTTCTTTCATTTTTTGTCCCATTCGATGCCGATGTTGTCTGGAGGTTCCTGGTCGTCGCCACGTCGGCTTGCTTTTCTCATCATCTTTCTTCTTCAGCCTCAAGGGCTCTGTAATGCATACTTAGTTAATGTCATGAGAAGGAAATTTTCCATTACCTCTTTTACTCACGTGTTGAATTGTCATTTGCCGAGCTTCTTTCGGCTTTTGCCTTGCTTGATATCGATGCCGTTCGAAAGTACCCGATCACCATCGTATTGACCCATCCTTTTGTTTATGGTCGCAGATTTGTCCGGGACCATTCGAGTTTGATGCCTCCTTTCAGAGTTGGAGCTCGGAGGTCTGAGCTTCTCGTCGCCCCGAGGAAACCGTCTTATCCTTGGCCTGTGTTGAGAGCTCTCTTGGAGATCGGAGATTTTGATAAGAACCCCAATCCTCGCTGAGATGAGGCTCCCTGTATCTTTGATGTAATTTGTTTTCCATTTGTCGCTGATGTAGTTCATCGCTTTCCTTTTTAACCCCCCTCCCCTTTTTCTTTTTCTTTTCTCGAGTGAGGGTTTTCCCTCTGCTCTTAGTGGGGTCGTAGGAGCGTGGAGGGGCCGCTGAGAAGGTTCTCTTTTTCTTATCTGGTCTTGAATGATCAGACCTTTATTGGTGTCAGGACGAGGTCCTTCTGCTATTTCTGATGTAATCGATTTCAGCTCGGGTTAGGACATGGTTCTTCCCCTATTTCTAACAGGGCTGTGGGGGCACATATGGGCGTTGCAGAGCCTCTCTCCCCATCTGATCTAAGAGTAACCGAGCCTTCAACTTTGCTCATGTTAGGATGAGGTTCTCCTCCTATCCTTAACAGAGCTGTGGGGGCGCATATGGGCGCTGTAGGGCCTCTCCCCCCATCCGATCTAAAAATAATCAGGCCTTCGACCTTGCTCATGTTAGGACGAGGTTCTCCTCCTGTCCCTAAAATGGTTGTGGGGGCACATAAGGGCATTATAGGGCCTCTCCTCCCATCCGGTCTAAAAATAACCTGACCTTCGACCTTGGTCATGTTAGGGCGAGGTTCTCCTCCTGTCCCTAACATGGCTATGTGGGCACATAAGGGCATTGTAGGGCCTCTCCCCCCATCTGGTCTAAAAATAACCGGGCCTTCGACCTTGCCATGTTAGGGCGAGGTTCTCCTCCTGTCTCTAACATGGCTGTGGGGGCACATAAGGGCATCGTAGGGCCTCTCCCCCCATCCGGTCTAAAAATAATCGGGCCTTCGACCTTGCTCATGTTAGGGCGAGGTTCTCCTCCTGTCCCTAACATGGTTGTGGGGGCACATAAGGGCGTCGTAGGGCCTCTCCCCCCATCCGGTCTAAAAATGATCGGGCCTTCGATTTTGCCCATATTAGGTGTCGTTTTCGTTATTGTTGGTGCAAAAATCCGCCGGCGTCGGAGAAGCTTGAGTCGAGGGAGTCACGGTCACCGCAGGGTCCTGCAAAGAAAGTCTAAACTGGAGTTGGAGGTGCTCCAACAAGACCCTCCGACGCTCAAGTCAGTTCTCTACTTCAACAAGAATGGAGTGCTCGAACGGAAATTTTAGAAGAGTTTCGAGATAGAAATTAGAGCTTAGAGAATAACGTATCTGGGGTCCCCCTTTTACAGACGGAGGGTGCAACAGACTGATAGCGACGTTTGTAACCGCCTGGTCGTGGGCCGTTCGGGGTCAGGAGGAGTTTGTTATGAAGAGTAGTGGAGTGGAGTCATGGCCATCACCGTGGCCTGCCACGTGGAGCCTGTTGCGAAGAGTGGAGCAGTGTCCGTTGTCGCGACTTGCCACAGAGTGGTGGAGCTGTGCGGAATCCGTCGCAGGAAGTGGAGAAGAGTCATGGCCATTACTGTGGCTTGCCACGTGGAGCCTGTTGCGGAGAGTGGAGCAGAGTCGTGGCCATTACTGTGGCCTGCCAGGGTGTCCAGTCCTGTCGGCCGAAGCTCGGTTGAGGTGTTTGACGGAGAGAGGTAGCTATCCATCTGAGATGAGCTCGGATGTTGCTGGCGAGCCTTCTACCGTTGGGTGCATTGGGCGTTAATACTGCAGGCGAGGGCCATTTGCTGTAGGAGCTCGGACAGAGGCTTTCTGTAGATGAAGTTTAATTTTACGCAGAATTCGACAGAGGGTCGACCGACAGTGGATGTCGGATGGCGCTGGAGAGGTTCATCCACTGGAGGGATCCAGCTGCTGGAGTCCATGTGTCATAGGAGTTCGTCCGAAATCTGTCCGCTACAGAAGTTCGATCGAAGTTCGATCTCCATAGAAGCTCGGATGGGGATCATTTGTCGAGGAAGCTTGACCGAAGCCTGCCGTAGAAGCTTGAAGTAGATCGCTTACAGTAGAAGCTCGGAGTCCAGCCCTTGTAGGAGTTTGGATGAAGTCTACCTGCAACAGGAGTTTAGGATAGAAGTTCGGCTCCCGTAGGAGCCCGGACGAAGGCTACCTGCAGTCGAAATTCGGGGAAGAAGTCCGGCTCCCGTAGGAGCCCGGACGAAGGCTACCTGTAGCCGGAGTTCGGGGAAGAAGTCCGGCTCCCGTAGGACCTCGGATGAAACTGCAGTCAGAGTTCGGGGAAGAAGTCCGGCTCCCATAGGAGCTCGGATGAAGGCTAGAAGGTGGTCGACCACCGTAGAAACTTGGATGGAGTCCGTCCATCATGGAGAATCCGGTCGACACTGGTGGGGATTTATCCGTCGGCAGAACTCGAGAATGTTGCGGAGGCTCGGCCGCCAGAGAGGTTCAAAAAGATGTTGCCGAAGGTTGGACATCGGTAGAATCTCTGGAGGGTCACTCCTGACACGAACTTCGACTGGAGGATATTTTATACCCAACACCAGTCTCCCTACTTCTGAGTTCGAGTTTCGAATGAAGGAAGTACAAAAAAATTTTTACAGCCGAAGTTGCCCCCTTGAATCCTGCACACGACTGCCCTCGAAAATCCTGGCATTTAATGCACGCGTGCTGGAGTCTTTTCAAATCGGAGCGATCCAAAGAGACCTTTCGAAATTCTCACTGGAGCGTCGTCCCAGGTACGGTGCAGTAATGGCTTTGTCAGCTGTCAGCCGCTTTTAGCCGCCTGCTGTGGCGAGTGGGACACGTGGCGAACATGGGTCGGCCTGGGAAGATCCGTGATCATTATAGCGTCGGATCCCAAGGTCTATTTAAACCCGCCTTTCCGCCTCCAGGAGTTTCATTCTGCCTGAAAGTCCTATTGGTGCCCGCCTTCTCTCCGAGAGCTCTGACCTTCCTTGGTGTCCGCTTTGGCCCTAGGTGTTCTTCGAGTCATCCCTGTCCCTGTGCCTCTGCATCCTTTGGAGCGACTTAGGTTAGTCCCAGAACTTTCATTCCTTCTCTTGCCATCTAGGTGCCCCTTCTCCTCCATTTTTCTTCTGCTGCATTCTTCTTGTTAGGTCCCCCCCGAATCTTTTGGCTTTTATTTCGCCTGATCTCTTCATGATTTTTAAGGTTCTTGCTTGAAATGTCTTCTGGCACCTCCGCCTCTAGCAGTTCCAGGATCTCGTCTGCCTCAGTCCCCCAGAATCCTCATGTCATAGACGAACCCACATCTAGGGCTGGGCTTCGTCCGATTTTTGCACCGGGCGTCATTTCCTGTTCTCTGACTCCGGATGAACTTTTACAGATAAAGGTTCAGTATGGAGTTCCTCCGGAGTACGATCTGGAGCTTCCCGATCCTGCCGACTGGGCCAGCACCCCCCCACCTGGCCGTTTCTGCCTGTACCAGGAGGCCTTCCGCGCTGGGCTCCAACTTCCGCTTTCACCCTTCGTCGTCGCTCTTTTTCATTTTTTAGATATTTCATTAGCTTCAGTCGCACCGAATTCCTTTAGATTTTTGATAGGGTTCCTCTTCCTTTGCCACGTAGTCGAAGTTCAGCCATCTCTTTCTTTGTTTAGGTATTTTTACACCTTCAAGCGCCATCCCTCGGCAAAGGACTGGTGGTACTTCTCCTCTCAGTTCGGCAAGAAGGGGTTGCTGAAAGGTGCTCCCTCTTCTATCCATAACTGGAAGGGGAAGTACCTCTACATCCAATGTCCGACCTTAAAGCTGGGATTGCCCCCTTGGGGCTCCCTAAGGGACTCTGTCCGTCGGGCTCCTAGCCTGGGGGAGGACGACCTTCAGGCCACCCGAAGGCTTCTTAGTTATCCAACTCCTTTTCTTTCCAACCTTCTGAAGGAGCAGTTTCTGTTCAACATCGGCTTGAGTCCCCTGGATCCTGCGAGTATTCCATCTTTCCTTTCTTCTTCTTTTCTTCTTCTCTTCTCTCCTTTCTGTCATTTTTTTTTTTTGACTGTGCGTCACCTCTTCCTTTTTCACCCCATTGCTGATTTCTTTTTCTCTCTCTTCTTTTTTTTTTTTTTTTTTTTTTTTCAGGAATGGATGCCGAAGCAGCACGGATGCTTGCCAGGGGCCTTAAGGTTCACAAAAGAAAAGGCACTGCGGCCTCTGGGTCGGCAAAGAAGGCCAGAATAGACGAAACGAGCTCGGCCACGCCTGCCCAGGTGGCTCTCGCGGTCGATGTTCCTTCAGACGCCGAGCCTCCAGCTCCCCGGGCCTCTTCAAGGAGTTCTCCCGCTGAGGTTCCCGCTTCGGGGGCCCGCTTCGGGGAGGTGCCAGGGGTTGAGAGGGGGAGGAGAAAGAAGACGGTGGCCCGCAGGGTGAGCGGTGGCCGAGCCGCCATCGAAGAATCCCACGGTTCTGAAGAAGAGCCGGTGAAGAACCCCTTTAATGACAGGGACCTGATAAAGTGACTGGTCGTCGGCTGCATCCTGCCCGAAGTCATCCAGAGGATCGTTCGTGCTGATCCCGAACAGCGGGTTTGGGACTCTCTAGGATCCTTTCTCGAGGTAAATAGATTCACTTTTCTCCTTCTCCTCGCTCCTTCATTTAATTAACTTCTCAACTTTTAGTCTGACCTCCTGGCCACCCTTGCAGATCGGGCACCAGCTCCTTGCCAACATCGAGATGATGAATCGGGGGAGGAGGGACGCCATCCAGGCGGAGGAGAGTCGCCAGGCTGAAGCTGCCCTCCTCAAAGAAAAGGCTGTCGAGGTAGCCAACCTCCAAGAGGCCCTTGAGAAAGAAAAGCAGGCCTCGGAGGAGATGGTGAGAAAGGCGGAGGCCGAGGTCACAAATTTGATGGAGCAGATTTCGACTTTGATCTCGGAGGTTAGGATCCAAGCGGTGGAGGAGTTCAAGGCCTCTGCGAAGATGAGGACCTGAACGTCAAGTTCGGCCAAGATGCATTCATCAAAGGATTCGAGCTCTACCAAGAGAAGATGGTCAAGAAATTTCTCGAGCTCGACCTCAGCTTCTTGGATGAGGTGTCTGAAGACGAAGCCGGGCCCTCTCCTACTGCCGCTGCCACCGCAGCCCCCCTTCCAAGAACACCGAGCTCCCCAACTCCTACTTCGGAGGTCTGAAACCTCTGACTTTGTATTTTTTTTTACTATGATTTTTCTTTTTCTTTTATCTTTAAGAAACATTCAATCAATGAAATTGGGTTTCTCCTTATTGGGGGCTTCTCTACTCTTTTCTTTTTTCTTTCTGGAATGAGCCGCGCCTTGACGCTTTTGTCCCCCAATGGCAGCGTCCTGTCGAAGTGCTTCCTTGCCATAGGGAGTTCCACTGAAGTCCACGATCCAACATCTGAGGAAGAAAGTTCATCATTTAACAAAAAAATCGAAGGAGGTGGAGGACGAACTTCGCAGGTTGAGGGAGAGCCACTCTGAGGCCATTGCGGAGGCCACCTACTTTCGAAACCTCCACGTGAAGGGGATCATGGAGTACAGTCAGAGGAAAGCGAACTTCAAGAAGGAGCTCGAGGAACATAAGAAATGTGCCAGCGATCGATCTTGGGCTCAAGCTTCCAAGATCAGCTCTCTCAAAGCGGAGCTATCGGCTGCGCAGGAGAAGATCAGCCAGTTGGAAGGAAGCTCGTCCTGGCTTTCGACTCGGGCTGACTGCGACCAAGAATGGTCGAAGAAGTTCTCCGACCTTCAGCAACAGCTCCAGGATGCCGAGGCGAACTATAATACGTACCGGGCCAACTGGTGTAAGCAGGTGGATGACTACAGAGGGAAGCTCAGGATGGCGACCGACGAGGTTGCCCGCCTTCAAAGGCAGTTATCTGAAGGAGCTTTGTTTGCTCCTGTTCGGGATCCTGACAAACTCCAATCCCTGAGAGAAACCATAGAAGAGCTATCTGTCACCCTTGGGGAGGGGAAGGTCGAGCTGTAGCAGTTGAAGATCCAGCTGGTATACGAGCAGCAGGCAGTCAAGGACGTGGAGGCGAAATCTGAGATCCTGAGAAAGAGGCTTCGAGAGGCGGAGAACGAAAGCCAACGGTTTCATCGGAGGTATATGGAGATGCTAATGAGGGAGAAAGAGTTGGAAGAAGAAGTCGAGAGCTTAAGGCACTCCCTGATGAGGGTCGAAGCTGAAAGTTTGAAGTCGGAAGAAGTCGGGCCCCCTTAGGGCTCTTTTTGCCTTTCGTCCTTCTATGTGTCTTCTTTTGCCCTTTTTTTTTTTTTTTTTGGCCTTCTGATCTCTGTAGCGCATACTTTGCTAACGAAATGAAAAGAAGATCTTTGTTACCTTGCCCGCGCGTCATGTTGAATTATCGTCCGTCGGACTTCTTTCATTTTTTATCCCGTTCGATGCCGATGTTGTCTGGAGGTTCATGGTCGTCACCACGTCAGCTTGCTTTTTTTGTCATCTTTCTTCTTCAGCCTCAAGGGCTCTGTAATGCATACTTAGTTAATGACATGAGAAGGGAATTTTTCGTTACCTCTTTTACTCACGTGTTGAATTGTCGTTTGCCGAGCTTCTTTCGGCTTTTGCCTTGCTTGATATTGATGCCGTTCGGAGGTATCTGATCACCGTCGCATTAACCCATCCTTTTGTTTATGGCCACAGATTTATCCGGGACCATTCGAGTTTGACGCCTCCTTTCAGAGTTCGAGCTCGGAGGTCTGAGCTTCTCGTCGCCCCGAGAAAGCCGTCTTATCCTTGACCTGTGTTGAGAGCTCTCTTGGAGATCGGAGATTTTGATAAGAACTCCAATCCTCGCTGAGACGAGGCTTCCTGTATCTTTGATGTAATTTATTTTTCATTTGTCGCTGATATAGTTCGTCGCTTTCCTTTTTAACCCCCTCCCCTTTTTCTTTTTCTTTTCTCGAGTGAGGGTTTTCCCTCTGCTCTTAGTGGGGTCGCAGGAGCGTGGAGGGGCCGCTGAGAAGGTTTTCTTTTTTTATCTAGTCTTGAATGATCAGACCTTAATTGGTGTCAGGACAAGGTCCTTCCCCTATTTCTGATGTAATCGATTTCAGCTCAGGTTAGGACATGGTTCTTCCCCTGTTCCTAACAGGGCTGTGGGGGCACATATGGGTGTTGCAGGGCCTCTCCCCCCATCCGATCTAAGAGTAATCGGGCCTTCGACTTTGCTCATGTTAGGGCGAGGTTCTCCTCCTATCCCTAACAGAGCTGTGGGGGCGCATATGGGCGCTGTAGGACCTCTCCCCCCGTCCGATCTAAAAATAATCGGGCCTTCGACCTTGCTCATGTTAGGACGAGGTTCTCCTCCTATCCCTAACATGGCTGTGGGGCACATAAGGGCGTTGTAGGGCCTCTCCAACCATCCGATCTAAAAATAACTGGGCCTTCGACCTTGCTCATGTTAGGGCGAGGTTCTCCTCCTGTCCCTAACATGGCTGTGGGGGCACATAAGGGCATTGTAGGGCCTCGCCCCCCATCCGATCTAAAAATAATCGGGCCTTCGACCTTACTCATGTTAGGGCGAGGTTCTCCTCCTGTCCCTAACATGGCTGTGGGGGCACATAAGGGCGTTGTAGGGCCTCTCCCCCCATCTAGTCTAAAAATAATCGGGTCTTCGATCTTGCTCATATTAGGTGTCATTTTCGTTGTCTGAAGGGGTTATCCCCTGTCATTACAAGTTCATGCCAAAAGGAAAAGATGTGCAAATCTGAAAGGAATCTTGATTTAAAGTGAAGTCGTTCGTAATACATTTACAGGTTTTTCAAATCTCAGGACTGTAGAAGGTCTGCTCCCCGTCAAGGTCCTCCAGAGATAGAGTTGATGATCCCAATTGGAGGTCGATCTTCGGGCTGCTCTTCCCTCCTCGGTGGCTCAGGTTGCGGTAGGACCCTTCGTCGATTTTCTCTACCCTCAGGCCGGTGTCGAATGAACCTATCGAGCCGATCCCGTCTGATGAGCTCCTCGATCTCATCTCGGAGTTGAATACATTCCTCTGTGTCGTGGCCGTGGTCACGATGGTAGAGGCAGAACTTGTTAGGATTATGCTTCCCGGGGTGTGTGCGGATCCTTTCTGGCCTTGGGAGCTGCTCTCTGACTTCCATCAACACCTGGGTTTTCGATGTGTTGAGGGGGGCGTAGCTACGGAATCTTCCTGGGGGAGAGCCCCGCGAACCCTGCGCTCCGGGCTTCTCTTCCTGCGTGCTCGGAGAAGAGTCTGGGCATGCTTGTACCCGAGAGGAGTTTGAGAACATGGCCGAGCTTCTCTCTGCCCTTTTTTGACTGTGGGCTTACTCGAGTCTCCCGCCTGCCGCTCTCTCACGGTCTCCTCATCCTTCATCTTGAAGGCTTCTTCTTCTCGAGCGTACCCTTCGGCCCGAGCCAGCAAATCAGCAAAATCCCTGGGGTACTTCTTTTCCAGGGAGAATAGAAGGTCGTTCTTTTGAAGGCCGCCTTTCAGAACGACCATCACGATCGATTGGTCCAAGTTCCGGACCTCCAACGCGGTGACATTGAAATGGTTGACGTAAGCCCGAATGGACTCCCCCTCCCTTTGCTTGATGTTGATGAGGGACTCTGAACCCCTTCGGGGATGCCGACTGCTAACAAAATGAGCCGCAAACTGATGGCTCATCTGATCAAAAGAAAAGATGGTACCCGACTTCAGTGTCGAGTACCAATTTCTCGCTGCTCCCTTCAAGGTGGATGGGAAAGCTCGGTACAAGATGGCGTCTGACGCGCCATGGAGTAGCATCATTGTCCGGAAGACCTCTAGGTGGTCAACTGGGTCTGAAGTCCCGTCGTAGCTTTCAAATTGAGGGAGCTTAAAGTTTGGCGGGATCGGTTCCTGCATGATCATTTGAGAGAAGGGAGGGTCAGTACAAATGTCCTCACCATAAGCAGGGGGAGCGTGGCAGAGTTCTTCGATCCGTCGGTTCATCTCCTGGAGCCTTCGATCCAGAAAATCCTTTTGACTGCGAGTCTCAAGGGTCTTCTGGCAGAATGGAGGTAGAGATCTTTCAGGAGTAGAATCATGATCTGACTGAGGGCTTTCCACCCTTGGATTTGTCTTTCTGGGAAAGATGGGGCGATTGGCCCAAGTGGCTCGTTCTACCGTCGGATTTTGGAGTTCCGACGACGTTCTCTCCAGTCGTACTGACGCCTGCGGCTGTTGCTGCTGCTGCATAGCCTGCACCACTTCAGTGAGGCCTCTGACCTGCTGAATCAGTAGGTCGAATTGCTCCGCACCAACTGTCATTGCCGGAGGAGGAGGAGGAACCTAGGAAACTGGAGGTGAGGTCGTAGCCTGAGATCTGACCGCGGAGGCCGTGGATCACCGAGTGGATGCTTTACAGGGAGGCATCGGGCGAAGATCTAGTAGAGGAAGGAGAAGAGGATGTCGGAGAAGATGACCGGAGGCGGTCCCGTTGAGCACTCCTTTAAGAACAAGGGTACTGCGAAGACACAGCCCTTCCTCTAGCACCAATCCTGTTGGTGCAAAAATCTACCAGCGTCGGAGAAGCAGGAGTCGAGGGAGTCACGGTCGCCGCAGGGACCTGCAAAGAAAATCTAAACTGGAGTTGGGGGTACTCCGGCAAGACCCTCTGACGCTCAAGTCAGTTCTCTGCTTCAACAAGAATGGAGTGCTCCAACGAAAAATTTAGCAGAGTTTTGAGATAGAAATTAGAGCTTAGAGAATAACGTATCTGGGGTCTTCCTTTTATAGGCGGAGGGTGCAGCAGACTAATAGCGATGTTTGTAACCGCCTGGTCATGGGCCGTTCGGGCCAGGAGGAGTTTGTTATGAAGAGTAGTGGAGTGGAGTCGTGGCCATCATCGTGGCCTACTACGTGGAGCCTGTTCCGGGGAGTGGAGCAATATCCATTATCGTGACTTGCCAGAGAGTGGTGGAGCCATGCGGAATCCGTCGCAGGAAGTGGAGCAGAGTCGTGGCCATTATTGTGGCTTGCCACGTGGAGCCTGTTGCGGGGAGTGGAGCAGAGTCGTGGCCATTACTGTGGCCTGCTAGGGAGTCCAGGCCTGTCGGCCGAAGCTCGGTTGAGGTGTCTGGCGGAGAGAGGTAGCTATCCATTTGAGAGGAGCTCGAATGTTGCTGGCGAGCCTTCTACCGTTGGGTGCCTTGGGCATTAATACTGCAGGCGAGGGCCATTTGCTGTAGGAGCTCGGTCAGAGGCTTTCTGTAAATGAAGTTCGGTTTCACATAGAATTCGACAGAGGGTCGACCGGTAGTGGATGTCGGATGACGCTGGAGAGGTTCATCTGCTGGAGGGATCCGGTTGCTGGAGTCCATGTGTCGTAGGAGTTCATCCGAAATCTATCCGCTATAGAAGTTCGATCGGAGTCCGATCTCCGTAGAAGCCCGGATGGGGATCATTTATCGAGAAAGCTCGGTCGAAGCCTACAGTAAAAGCTCGGAGTAGATCACTTGCAGTAGAAGCTCGGAGTCCGGCCCTTGTAGGAGTTCGGATGAGGTCTACCTGCAACAGGAGTTCAGGGTGGAAGTTCGGCTCCCGTAGGAGCCCAGACGAAGGCTACCTACAGTCGAAGTTCGGGGAAGAAGTTCGGCTCCCGTAAGATCTCGGATGAAGGCTACCTGCAGCCAAAGTTCGGGGAAGAAGTCCGGCTCCCGTAGGAGCTCGGATGAAGTCTACCTGCAATCGGAGTTCGGGAAAGAAGTCTGGCTCCCGTAGGAGCTCGGATGAAGGCTAGAAGGTGGTCGACCATCGTAGAAACTTGGATGGAATCTGTCCATCATGGAGAATCTAGTCGACACTGGTGGGGGTTTATCCATCGACAGAACTCGAGAACATTGCGGAGGCTCGACCACCGGAGAGGTTCGGAAAGATGTCGCCGAAGGTCGGACGTCGGTAGAATCCCTGGAGGGTCACTCCTGACACGAACTTCGGCTGGGGGGGTATTTTGTACCCAACAGTTGTATCTACAGGTTTTTCAAATCTCAGGGCTGTAGAAGGTCTGCTCCCCGTCAAGGTCCTCCAGAGACAGAGTTGATAATCCCAATTGGAGGCCGATCTTCGGGCTGCTCTTCCCTCCTCGATGGCTCAGGTTGCGGCAGGGCCCTTGGTCGATCCTCTCTACCCTCAGACCGACGTCGAATGAACCTGTCGAGTTGATCCCGTCTGATGAGCTCCTCGATCTCGTCTCAGAGTTGAATGCATTCCTCTGTGTCATGGCCGTGGTCATGATGGTAGAGGCAGAACTTGTTAGAATTGTGCTTCTCGAGGTGTGTGCACATCCTTTCTGGCCTTTGGAGCTGCTCTCTGACTTCCATCAACACCTGGGTTTTCGATGCGTTGAGGAGGGTGTAGCTGCGGAATCTTCCTGGGGGAGAGCCCCACCGAACCCTGCGCTCTGGGCTTCTCTGCCTGCGTGCTCGAAGAGGAGTCTGGGCATGCTTGTACCTGGGAGGAGTTCGAAAATATGGTCGAGCTTCTCTCGACCCTTTTTCGACTGCGAGCTTACTCGAGTCTCTCACTTGCCGCTTTCTCGCAGTCTCCTCATCCTTCATCTTGAAGGCTTCTTCTGCTCGGGTGTACCCTTCGGCCCGAGCCAGCAAATCAGCAAAATCTTTGAGGTACTTCTTTTCCAGGGAGAATAGAAGGTCATTCTTTTGAAGGCCGCCTTTCAAAGCGGCCATTGCGACCGATTGGTCCAAGTTTCGGACCTCCAACGCGGCGACATTGAAATGGTTGACGTAAGCCCGAATGGACTCCCCCTCCCTTTGCTTGATGTTGATGAGGGACTCCGAACCCCTCCGGGGATGCCGGCTGCTAACAAAATGAGCCACAAACTGGTGGCTCATCTGATCAAAGGAAAAGATGATACCCGACTTCAGCACCGAGTACCAGTTTCTCACTGCTCCCTTCAAGGTGGATGGGAAAGCTCGGCACAGAATGGCGTCTGGCGCGCCATGGAGTTGCATCATTGTCCGAAAGGCCTCCAGGTGGTCAACTGGGTCCGAAGTCCCATCGTAGCTTTCAAATTGAGGGAGCTTGAAGTTTGGCAGGATCGATTCCTGCATGATCATTTGAGAGAAGGGAGGGTCAGTACAAATATCCTCACCATAAGTGGGGGGAGCGTGGCGGAGTTCTTCGATCTGTCGGTTCATCTCCTGGAGCCTTCGATCCAGGAAATCCTCTCGACTGTGAGTCTCAAGGGTCTTCTGACAGAATGGAGGTAGAGATCTTCCAAGAGTAGAATCATGATCTGACTGAGGGCTCTCCACCCTCGGATTCATCTTTCCAGGAAAGATGGGGCGACTGGCCCAAGTGGCCCGTCCTACCATCGGATTTTGGAGTTCTGGCGACGTTCTCTCCAGTCGTACTAATGCCTACAGCTGTTGCTGCTGCTGCATGGCCTGCACCACTTCAGTGAGGCCTCTGACCTGCTGAACCAGTAGGTCGAATTGCTCCATGCCAACCACCGTTGCTGGAGGAGGAGGAGGAACCTAGAAAACTATAGGTGAGGTCAGAGCCTGAGATCTGGTCGCAGAGGCCGTGGATCGCCGAGTGGATGCTTTGCGGGGAGGCATCGAGTGAAGATCTAGTAGAGGAAGGAGAAGAGGATGTCGGAGAAGATGACTGGAGGCGGTCCCGTTGAGTGCTCCTTTAAGAATAAGGGTACTGTGAAGACACAGACCCCTTCTTCTAGCGCCAATCCTGGTGGTGCAAAAATCCACTGGTATTGGAGAAGCTGGAGTCGAGGGAGTCGCGGTCGCCGTAGGGACCTGCAAAGAAAGTCTAAACCGGAGTTGGGGGTGCTTCGGCAAGATCCTTCGATGCTAAAGTCAGTTCTCTGCTTCAACAAAAATGGAGTGCTCGAACGAAAATTTTAGCAGAGTTTCGAGATAGAAATTAGAGCTTAGAGAATAACGTATCTGGGGTCCCCCTTTTATAGGCAGAGGGTGCAACAGACTGATAGCGACGTTTGTAACCACCTGGTCGTGGGTCATTCGGGGCCAAGAGGAGTTTATTATGAAGAGTAGTGGAGTGGAGTCCTGGCCATCACCGTGGCCTGCCACACAGAGCCTGTTGTGGGGAGTGGAGCAGTGTCCGTTGTCGCGACTTGCCAGAGAGTGATGGAGCCATGCGAAATCCATCGCTGGAGGTGGAGCAGAGTCGTGGCCATTACTGTAGCCTGCTAGGGAGTCCAGGCCTGTCGGCCGAAGCTCGATTGAGGTGTCTGGCGGAGAGAGGTAGCTATCCATCTGAGAGGAGCTCGGATGTTGCTGGTGAGCCTTCTACCGTTGGGTGCCTTGGGCGTTAATACTGCAGGCGAGGGCCATTTGCTGTAGGAGCTCGGTCAGAGGCTTTCCATAGATGAAATTCGGTTTCACGCAGAATTCGATAGAGGGTCGACCGACAGTCGATGTTGGATGGCACTGGAGAGGTTCATCCGCTGGAGGGATCTGGCTGCTGGAGTCCATGTGTCGTAGGAGTTCATCCAAAATCTGTCCGCTACAGAAGTTTGATCGGAGTCCGATCTCCGTAGAAGCCCGGATGGGGATCATTTGTCGAGGAAGCTCGGTCGAAGCCTGCAGTAGAAGCTCAGAGTAGATCGCTTATAGTAGAAGCTCGGAGTCCAGCCCTTGTAGGACTTCGGATGAGGTCTACCTGCAACAGGAGTTCAGGGCGGAAGTCCGGCTCTCGTAGGAGCTCGGACGAAGGCTACCTGCAGTCGGAGTTCGGGGAAGAAGTCCGGCTCCCGTAGGAGCCCGGACGAAGGCTACCTGCAGTGGAAGTTCGGAGAAGAAGTCCGGCTCTCGTAGGAGCTCGGATGGGCTACCTGCAGCCGGAGTTCAGGGAAGAAGTCCGGCTCCCGTAGGAGCTCGGATGAAGTCTACCTGCAGTCGGAGTTCGAAGAAAAAGTCCGGCTCTCGTAGGAGCTCAGATGAAGTCTACCTGCAGTCGGAGTTCGGAGAAGAAGTCCAGCTCCCATAGGAGCTCGGATGAAGGCTAGAAGGTGGTCGATCACCATAGAAACTTGGATGGAGTCCGTCCATCGTGAAGAATCCGATCAACACTGGTGGGGGTTTATCCGTCGGCAGAACTCGAAAACATTGCGGAGGCTCGACTGTCGGAGAGGTTCGAAAAGATGTCGTCGAAGGTCGGACGTCGGTAGAATCCCTGGAGGGTCACTTCTGACACAAACTTCGGCTGGGGGTATTTTATACCCAACAAGTATATATAATGTATACTGTAGATTATAGCATTATACATAAGCCTTAATAATAACCATCAAATCATTGATCCAGCGATTGAAGAAGATCTTGTTTATCACCGTTGGATCATTATCACTATTGTATCAATGATCCAATGGTGGTGATCAATTGATCAATTAACCCTAGTCTATTATATACTCTCTTACACTCAAACACTAACCCTTAGATAGCCTCATTTCATTTCATTTCATCCCTCGACCTCTCCACCTCTCTTCACAATGGGAGGCATGAAGGACCTTTGAATGCTCGATCCAGACCTATGTGAGCATGATTCGACTATCCTCCTGCACCACATGCATGAATCGGCTCCACCGTCCATCCTACCCCACCAGCCATGGTAGCGGTGGTGGGAATTTCACCTCCACCCTCCACCACCGCAACCTCCTCCTCCTCCCCCATGGCCACGCCTTTAGTCTCCGAGCATCCTCCTCCAATGTTCGCCCCCCGATCTCTTTGATTCCAATCCCATCGTCATTACAGCTCTCGGAGCCAAGGTTTTGGGTGCAAAGGTGGAGGTTGCTGTGGTCGAGGTTGTGGAGGCTACGGGCGTCGAGGTTGGCCCAATGCGGTGGCTTCCTTGTGGGGCCAACAGCGGAGGACTCGATGATGTTCGACAGCTTGGAGGTGTCTCCAATGAGGAGGTGCAGGCCATGGGCGTTAGGGGAGGGGATATTCCAGCAGCGGTAAGGAGGATTTGACGTTCGGTGGAGTGGTCAGAAAAGCCCAAAAAGGTATGGATGGTCATCTTGCATAGAGTCAGCATGATTTTCTTTTTTTTTTTTTTTTCTTTATTTGAATATTTATTTTCTATGTTACTCTAGATGAGCTGAACTCGAGCCTAATTCAAACATAATAAGCTTAATGAAATTGATCTCAAATAGAGTTCCCTCAAATACATTCGAATCCAAACCAAACATGAACTAAACAGTAGTTCGAAGTAGTCGATCCCAAATAGTGGCATGTTTGATCATGTTTGATTTGTTAACAGCCCTAGTATCAGGTTGCTAACAATTGGTATCAGAGCTGATTGAGTGCGGAGGAGGAAGAAGATTCTGCAGCAAAAAATTTCAGATCAGTAGAGGATCAATTTTCAGCAACAAATTTTAGATTAGGTTTCTCTAGGTTTTATGAGAAAGAAAGAGATCTGGGGGCTCCTGTCCATCCTCCCTAGTCTGATATTTTTTAGATCTACCTATTGTGCTATTTGTGATTTGGTTTGATCATGGAAAGTAGTGGGTTGAAGGTTAGATTTGAGAAGTTTGATGGAAAAAAAGTTTCACCATGTGAAAAGTTAGGGTAGAGGATTTACTAGTTTAGATGAGATTGGATTTGGCCTGAGAGGATAGGTCAGATGAGATGACTAATAAGTAGTGGGTATCCTTCAAAAAAAGGGCATGTGCAACGATTAGGGCTTATCTGGCGAATGAGATATTGTTGAAGAAAAATTCTTCGATCTGATCAGATCACCAGGATGTGATTTAAATTTTTTTCTATTCTAGTGAAAATATAACATTTATATTTATCTTGGTTGCAATAGAATAGGGATCAAATCTCTAGAGGTTGCTTGAGTCCGATGCCTCATGAGGCCTGAAAGTATAGGCCCTCTACTTTGCGTGCATGCCAAACCTTGCAAGAAAGATGGATGAAGCCTCAGGTCATCGCACCTTCTGAAGGTAGCAAGGGAGGCAAGAATAGAGCCTCTGATGTGACACCTCACACCAGCAATTGGGACACCAAAAGCTTTTTCATGCCAATAGGAGATCAGCCCCAATTCAGCATGCCAAGGAGAGGGACAGCACTCCTTCTTTGGGACACCCACACCTCTCTACTCTCACCTTAGCACTCAATCAGATTGATATGTTTTGATGGTTAGAGGTCCTTCCTATTTATAGATGATTCTTCATAACCTATTAGATTAGGAGTCTAAATTCAAATCAGCTTTAAATTTTTCCACCCCTTATTATATGAGGAGTCCTAATGGAGATAGGATTGGTGCCTAACTTGGCGCCCTCATGCACCCATGCCTACACCCAAGAGGAGGGGCGACATAACCAGCACCCCCACCCTCTCTTGGTCGGCCATGAAGAGAGAGAGTCTCAGTAATTCTAGACTCTAAGGATTCAATCCAATTTTGGATCAAATCGAATCCATTTTGAATCTGATTCGAACGAATTTCGAATAGGTTGTCAATCTCAAATTGTTTAAGATTTTTGACCAAGTCTAACTTTATTTTTTAAACCCAATTAAGTCTAATTAAATTAGATCTAATCTATAATTAATTAGTACTAAAATTCAATGTCTCGTAGACTCCTTGGATCATAGATCAAATCTTGTTCATCCCCGAAATTGAACCTAAATCTCATGTCTCGTGCTAGGTAGATATAGTCAACTATTTAATCCCATATGACCCTCAACTTAATTTTAATTAAGCTAATCTATTTATTCAATCAAGTCATGTACTTCTAATATTGAACATATAGACTTAGGTTAATTCTTTCTTACGTTGCTTCACTTTGTGTGTGACTCCATAGGTTCGAACACTAAGTCGGAAGCACAGAAATTATTTTCTGTACTAATTGAAGTTACCATCTAGCAATGATTTCTGACATCCAGATAGATCGAATATATGTTAGACAATATTCAAGAACCTATGCATATGGTTACTGCATAATTCATCCCTTTGACCATAGATGCTCAAGAAAAATCTAGAGTTTAACTGTCAACCCTGGATGAGTCATCCACATTGTATTTAATCTTTCTCATCCATCATATAGATTATCCAGCTCAAGATTTATTAAATTGAAATACAGTGATGCATTAACTTTCATAATCCAGAGGGATCAATCCCATCTTGATCCACACATAGACTTCTTAAGTACTTGACTGTATCCAATAATCTTCTATCACTGCATTAAAAATACAGATAGTCTGGCATCAAAGCACAGTGAGTTGCTTGCAAGTTACTATGGTGATCTTAGGTTTGAGGGATACTTATATCCATACACTTCAAGAGCTGCTCTTGACAGTAGAGTGTTTCACAGATGAGTCACTTGTTCAGTGATGATGTACTCCTACATCTCACCTGTATGCCATACCAGTGTCTCTATACTCTTTGGTTAAGAGGACAACTAACCTATATGACACATAATGATCTACATTTGATGAACATCATTGTCCTTTAAAGATGTATCATTTGATCGCGAATATGTTTAAGAACTATTCGATAAATTCTCCTTCATCGATCATCATATAGTTCTAAGGACTTCATCACAACACAAGAGTTCTAATAAGAAATATGTACACCTTATGATGAAGAAAAACCAAATAAACTTTTATTTTATAATTTATATATAAATTTTAAAAAATATAATTATTCAAATGATTGACTTTAGGATATATTTTCTAACAACTCTCACTTAGACTAAAGCCAATCAGTATAGTATCTAATATCCATCTTTCATTTGTATTCATCGAACTCTTTGATTTTGAGAGCTTTAATAAATAGGTCAGCCAAGTTTATCTTTCCATCGTTCAACTGAAGCTTGATGTCACCTTGATCCATGATCTTCGGATCAGGTGGTAGCAGTGCAGAATATGCTTTATACACTGATGAAACTTTGATTCTTTCACTTGAGCTTTGGTCTAGTACTGTCATAGTACAGTAGAATAGGATCATCAAGGGAGGGTGCCACTCTAAGCTCGTGATGAACTTCTATAACCAAACTGCTTCTTTTGCAGCATCAGATGTTGCGATATATTCCACCTCAAAGTTGAATCAGCTATAGTGTGCTGTTTGAAATTTTTTCAGCAGATCACTCCTCTATTTAGGTAAACACATAACCTGACATGCTCTTGCTATCATCATAATCTGATTGAAAGCTGAAATCATTATATCCCATAAGTTTCAAGTCAGTGTCTCTATAGATAAGCCATTGATCCTTAGTATTTCTCAAATACTTAAAGATTATTTTACAACCTTTCAATGGTTCTCTCTCAGATTAGACTAGTACGTACTCACTACCCCTAGTGAGTTGCCACATCTGATCTTGTATATGTCATGATGTACATGATAGATTCCACTACCAAGCATATGAGATTCTACTCATATGCTCTCTCTCTTATGGAGTCATCGGACAATCCTTCTTAGAGAGAGTAATTTCATGGCCTATCAGAAGATATCTTTCTTAAAATTTTTCATACTAAACTATTTCAGTACGGTATCTATGTATATAGATTGGGATAATCCAAGCAATCTCTTAGATCTATCCCTATAGATCTTCATCCCTAGGATGTAGATGCTTCTCCCAAATCTTTCATAGAGAACTATGATGATAGTCATAGATTTACACTTTGTAAAGCTGGAACGTCATTCCCCATTAACAGTATGTCATCCACATACAGTATAAGAAAGATGACTATAAAACTATTAGCCATTTATAATTGCATGATTCTTCTTCGTTCCTAATGAAGCCATACGTTATGATCATCTTATTAAAATACATGTTCCAACTTCGAGATATTTGCTTTAATCCATAAATGGATCTCTGAAGCTTGCACACTTTTGATTCATCTGTAGATGTGAACCTTCAAGTTGTATCATATGTACCTCTTCTTCTAGCTCTCCATTAAAGAAATGATTTTGATATCCGTTTACTAGATCTTATAATTAAAGTGTGCTGCTATCGCAAGCATAATCTGGATGGACTTGAGCATTACCACAGGAGAAAATATCTCATCATAGTCAATACCATAACATTGATGATATCTCTTAGCAACCAAACGGCTTTATAGGTCTCCACCTTTCTATCTGCATCTCTTTTTCTTTTAAATATCCATTTATATCCTATGGATTTAATCTCCTCGGATGGATCAATAAGTGTCTATACACTATTGATCTCTATGACTTCATCTCAGATTTCATGGTCTCAAGCTATTTCTCAGAGTCAGATTTTTGCATGGCATCTATGTAGGTGATCGGATCCTCATCGTTGTCATCGAGTTCAACAAGATCACCATCTCGGATTAAGAAACTATAGTTCTGTCTGACTGATGTGATACTCTACCGAATCTTCTAAATGTGCCTCAACAATGAGCTCTAGATTTGATCTAATCAAATCAGTTCTATATTTTTATTGATCTATGTTGGTTCTTCTACTTGTGAACTTCATCAAGTTTAACCTTAGAAGCATTAGTTCCTTCGTTAAGAAACTTTTTTCTAAAAAGACTGCTTATTGTTGATGAAAACTTTATTCTTTAGTAAGGTAGAAATAATATCCTTTAATTTCTTTTGAATATCCTATAAAATAATACTTATCAACCTTGGTCTGAGCTTGTCAATCTGTAAATTTTTACATAAGTCAGACAGTCCAAACTCTAAGGTGAGAGAGTGTCAGCCTACGTCCAGTCCATATCTCATATGGAGTTTTTGTGACTGATTTGCTCGAACATTATTTAGAATATAGCATGCAGTCTCAAGTGCATAACTCCAAAAGAGATTGGTAGATTCGCAAACCTCATCATGGATCGAACCATATCCAACAGGGTTTGATTCTTCTTTTCTGAGATGCCATTATGCTGTGGTGTCCAGAAGGGATCCATATAAAAAATCTCATTCTTCTAGATATGTCAAAAACTCATTGGAAAGGTATTCACCTCTTTAGTTTGACCAAAGAGTTTTTATACTCTTTTCAGTTTACTTTTCCACCTCATTATGGAATCATTTGAATATTTCAAATAATTTAAATTTATGCTTCATAAGGTAGACATACCCATACCTCGATAGATCTCAATGAATGTAATAAAGTAGTAATATCCTCCTTTGGCACCTATGTTCATAGGTCCACATACATTACTATGGACTAGACCTAGATATCACTGGCTCATTCATCCTTTTCAGTAAAGAGTGACTTGGTTGTCTTTCCAAAAAAATAAGACTCACAGGTAGCAATGATCCATAATCATTGATATCGAGATTTTCTCTTTAGATAATCTATTTATCCTATTCTTATTTATATGACTGAGCCTATAATGCCAAAGATAGGCATTCATGAATTATCTATTCTAGATATTTTTCGATGTGTACATTATACTAACATGCTGTGATAAAATATAAATGTTATGTTTCAATTGTCCACTTATAATTGTACACCATTCATAATGATATTATAGTAACTTTCTTTATAGAAAAATTATAACCATTCTTGGCCAAAAGGCCTATGAAATAGCATTCATAAGAAAAATGACAATAATGACAATCATTTAAAATAATGGCATTTGAATTGAGAGTAAGCGAACTTTTTCTATAGCTAGAACTGGAACAACTTTTCCATCTCTAACATTCAGGAATCGTTTGTTCTTCTCAAATTTTTTACTAATTTGAAGTCTTTGCAATGAATTGAGATATGAATCAGACTTCTGATATCCAATACCTAGTAGTAGTATCAAAATAGAAAAATTATAAGTATTATCATATAAGTATCTTATCCAGCAGTCATTTGCTGATTTCTCTTTCTAGGTCTATTCGAATCAAGAGAAGCTAGATATAGAAGACAATTCCTCTTCCAGTGTCCTAACTTCTTGCAAAAAAGTATTCTGCCTGACTCTGATTTATTTTAGACTGGTTAGTTTGATTGAACTTAGAAGCCCTATACGATCCTTATGCACCATCCTTTTCTTTTCTCTCTCAGAGAATCGATGCCCTGTTGAGCACAAATTCTTAAGTGTGCCAAAAGACTTGTTCAATATTTGAAGCATCTTTTTGGCTGAGTATCTACAAATTTATAACTAAATTCATCACTCATAGTAGTTCTAATTATGCAACATACTATCGTACAATCATTTAACCACTTCTAATAAGTGTCTCCAACTGTCGTATCTATATTGGGAGTTGGTACTTTAAGTGTTAGATCTATAATCACATATAGGATCCTCTCATGTTGAAAATTATTCTCAATTTCGATACCAATTATCAAAATTAGATCCCATAAACTTATCACTGTCCAATAGTGAGCAGAGCGATAAGCTACTAGTCATCATTAAAAGGAAAACAAAAGACCTATTAGTATATAATTATCTAATCCTAAAGACTTAGACTTTAGTCTAAAGGTCTTCTCACTATTTTATAAGAATTGATAGCTTCTACTTCCAATTCAAAAAATATTTTAATTTCTTAGTGGATACTAGAATCCACATAACAGCACACGATCCCGACTATGGCGGCCAATCCATGTGCATTATGAGTAGGTTCTTAATCAATTATTTCTCTAAACAACTTCTAGTAATTAATTTTATCTCAAATTTTTTTTAGTAGGCTAGGACCTCCACTGAAAGTTCTGATTAGGTCAACCATTAATATGATCATACTCAGTCCATCTAACCAACAAAAGATCAGGTCCGACTATGGTCGGTCAACCAGACATCCATTAGAGAGGCACGATGAGCCATCATATAAAAATGATAATTTGAATATCCAAATGAACACCAGCCTTATAGGTCTGTAATGCTTACCTAATTATTGGACCCATTATCATCACTTTAATAGGAGGTTATGATCTAGTTATTCCATAACTAGCTCATTTTAAAGATCAAATAATTTAGAGATTTGATTTTAACGATTTGAGAAGCAATTGATCGGTGAGTCTTAAATCCTCCCACTGACTTCACAAATATAGAATTAGATTAAAGACAAGCTGGTTGAAAGGGCACCTAATTCAATCAAACTAATTTAGTGATTTAAGAATAAGAAAAAAGATTAATCAACAAGTCACAGATCCTCTCACTGACTTCATCAAGTTATAAAGAGGATTATAGACAACTGGTCTAGAGACACCTAAATTAGTTACACTGATTTTTCTTAATAGCATAAGTTAGCTCGAATCAATTAGTGATCTAATCAAAATATAATCTACCAAATTGGCCAGATAAGTGAGATCGATAGGAGGATCCATCTCGGTTTGCCTTAGACACCATCAAAATAGTCAGATAAGCAGACTGCCAATTAAAAACCATCGATCATATTGATAAGCAATATTGCTAAACTTATCTTAGACATCAATTGATCGATTAGTTTTAATTCGATCAACCAAAAGACTCAGGCTAAATCATTGAGCCACAATTAGGTCCATTTGGAATGGTCAAAAATATGGACTTGATCAAGCTATAACTATTGAGGTTGATCTTAAAAAAATTCTGACCTAATCTAACTCAATTTTTATTAAATTTAATCAATTTTTCTAATTGATCCATATTTATTTCTAACCCTAGGTCTAACCCAATTAGAAGACTTGATTCATGCTAACCCATAGCCCATTGATTTATGAGGTGTCTAAACACCTTTCAGTTCTCAAATCTAGATCATTTAATTTTAAATTAAGTATGTAAAATATATGTTTCAGTCTGTAAAACTATTTTACTAGGATTTCAAGTGCGGCATACATCATATGTCATGCAATTTTTAGATCCTAAAATTTAATTTTTAGATTTATGTTTAGCAATTAAACATGCATAAAATAATCTAAATATCATATACACATGATATATATCATGATCACTTTTAGATCAATATCAATTACATCATATACAACCTACAATTCAGATCTTGAAATAATTTTTACATCTAAATTTATTTTATTAAAATTATAATTAATCATAAATTACTTTAGATCTAATCTAAATATATTCATGATTAAAATAATTTTAATTTTTTTTACTATTTTTTTTATGAGATTTAATCACATGGTATCTCTACCGTCATAAGAGCAACCTATCGAATAGAAAGAGAGGATCTTTAAATCCTACTTGCACTTATGGTCGGATGGCCTGATGATCAACCCAATCTAAGCACTGAGCTGCTAAAATTAAAAATCTAATTTCTAATATTAATTACATCAACATATATATTATCAAACAATCTAAGCATGCACATAGGAATATGATCATATCAAATATGATATGCATCTAATCTAATTAGATCATGACATTAGACATATATTTTATTTTAGATCTGAAACTAAATTTATATAGCATATAAATCAATTAATTTAAATCTAAAATTATATAGAAAACTATTCAAAATATATGTATGATTCATAGAAAAATTTGGTTTGAGATATGATCAAATATCCATAGATGTGTTGTTGAAATAAGATCTGAAACTCTGTTAAACAGATTCAGATCTGAGCCTGATTTAAACATCAATTCGTTAATTAAATTATATCATAAAAAATCTATCAAAATAGATTTAAATCTATATATAATCAAGTTTTTATTCAGCATAAAAATCTGCACATAAAATTTTTGCTAAAATAGATTTTTAGCAGATCAGATTCAGGGGCTGATTTGGATCTGATACTCTGATCAAAATCAGATAAAAAGATACTGAAGATATCAAAAAAATTAAGATTTAATTATATTAAAAAATTTGATTCATAATTAGATAAAAAAATAAAAAAATCTCAAAATTAGACTATGCGATCATGATATACAGGCCTAGCTCTGAGATCAGTTGAAGAAAAATTCTCTGATCTGATCGGATCGTCAAGATATGATTTGTAATTTTTCTATTTTAATAAAAATATAATATTTATATTTATTTTGGTTGTAGTAGAATAGAGATCAAATTTTCAGAGGTTGTTTGAATCCAATGCCTCGCGAGGCCTGAAAGCACAGGCCCTTTATTTCATGCGCATGCCAAACCTCACAGGAAAGACGGATGAAGCCTCGGATCGTCGCACCTTTTGAAGGCAGCAAGGGAGGAAGGAATAAAGCCTCTGATGTGATACCTCACACTAGTAATTGGAATGCCAAAAGCTTTTTCACACCAAGAGGAGATCAGCCCCAATTCAGCATGCCAAGGAGAAGGACAGCACTCCTTCTTTGGGATGCCCACACCTTTCTACTCTCACCTTAGCACTCAATCAGATTGATATGCTTTGATGGTTAGAGGTCCTCTTAATTTATAGATGATTCTTCATGACCCATTAGACTAAGAGTTTTAATTCAAATCAGCTTTGAATTTTTCACCCTTTATGATATGAGGAGTCTTAATGGAGATAGGATTGGCACCTAACTTGGCACCCTCATGCACCCACACCTAGACCCAGAGGAGGGCGTATAACTAGCACCCTTACCCTCTCTTGGTCAGCCATGAAGAGAAAGAGTCCCAGTAATTCTAGACTTTAGGGATCCAATCCAATTTTGAACCAAATCGAATCTAATTCGAACCCGATTCGAACCAATTTTGAATAGGCTGTCAATCCCAAATGTTTAAGATTTTAGGACAAAGTCTAATTTAATTTTTAATCCAATAAAGTCTAATTAAATTAGATCTAATTTAAAATTAATTAGCACTAAAATCTAATCTCTTATAGACTCTTTGGATCATAGATCAAATCTTTTCATCCTTGAAATTGAACCTGAACCTCATGTCTAGTACTAGCTAGATATAGTCAACTATTTAATTCCGTATGACCCTCAAGTTAATTCTCAATTAAGCTAATCTATTTGTTCAATCAAGTTATGTACTTTCAATGTTGAACATATAGACTTAGGTCAATTTTTTCCTATGTTGCTTCACTTTGTACGTGACTCCATAGGTTCGAACACTAAGTCGGTAGCACAGGAACTATTTTCTGTACTAATCGAAATTATCATCTAGCAATGATTTCTGACGTTTAGATAGGTCGAATAAATGAAAGATAATATTCAAGAATCTATGCATATAGTTACCACATAATTCATCTCTTTGACCACAAACACTCAAGAAAAACCTAAGATTTAACTGTCAACTCTGGATGAGTCATCCATATTGTATTTTAATCTTTCTCATTTATCACATAGATTATCTAGACTTAGGTTTATTAAATTAAAATATAGTGATGTATTAACTCTCATAATATGAAGGATCAATCCTATTTTGATCCACACACAGATTTTGCAAGTACTTGACTGTACCTAATAGCCTTCTATCACTGCATTAGAAATACAGTAGTCCGGTATCAAAGCATAGTAAGTTGCTTGCAAATCACTATGGTGATCTCAGGTCTGAGGGATATTTATATCCATATACTTCGTGAGCTGCTCTTGACAATAGAGTACTCCGCAGGTGAGTCACTTGTTCAGTGACAATGTACTCCTATATCTCACCTATATGCCATATCAGTGTCTTCACACTTCTTGGTTAAGAGGACAACTAATCTATATGCACATAATGACCTATATTTGATGAACATCATCATCCTTTAATGACGTATCATTTGATCACGAACATATTTAAGAACTATTCGATAAATCTTCCTTTATCGATCATCATATAGTTCTAAGGATTCATGATAATATAAGAGTTCTAATAAGGAAGATGTACATCTTGTGATAAAAAAATACTAAATAAATTTTTATTATTTTATAATTCATATACAAATTATAAAGAGCATAATTATCTAAATGATTGACTTTAGGATATATTTTCTAACAATTGTATGGCGTGTTGGAGGAGAGATCACCCAGAGGTCTGCGGTTGAGATTGCACATGTTGTATATGGGGAAGAACATATGCAACAAATTAATACTGAAGAAGTAACTTTACAGCCTTCGGATGTAGGAGGATGAGGATGTTGCGGGATATATTCAGTGGTTCAATCAGATGAGCATGAATTTGCTCAATATTGGGGTGGAGCTTGAAGAAAAGGATAAAAGTCTATTGATCTTATGTTCACCACCCAAGAGCTTCGATCCATTGGTTATGATACTGCTATAAGGTAAAGAGATATTGGTGTATGAGGAGACCATGTTAGTGCTCAGATCCAGCGAGCAATAGGAACAGATGACGAAGAGAGAGATTTTTCAGGAGGATTTTGCTATTTCAGAGAGGCCTAAGAAATAAAAGCAAAAGAGCGAGCAGGTAGGGTGGAGACAGTCTCGAAAAGGCAGTAAGGAGGCTCGGTGTTATAAGTGTGGTGAGGCAGGGCACTTTAAGCGGGAGTGTCCACTTTGGAAGAAGTGCAAGGGAGGAGAAAGGAAAGACTCAGATTTTCTAGGTTCAGTTGCTATGTCTAAAGAGTCAGATGAGCTCTTGATAATTTCAGAGGAGTTCACGAGATGCGTGAAGGAAAAACTGTCTTTTTTTTTTGTAAAAACTTTCAGATTTTATCAAATCTAGAGTGGAATAATTTTAAAAAAAATTATCCTACATTTATTTCAGATCTAAGTCTCTAGATCTAATCTTCATATCTGATATTAAGTCTAAAATAAATCTAAAAGGGATGAGAAAATAAGTAATACCTCAAGGGTAATCTGATTACCCTGTAGATGATCTCAGTACAGTCCGAGGTTCTAATGTAGCCATGCAAGCATCTGGTCTCTACTGGTATCCACTCAAGCAGGACCTAGAACGTCTTCTCTGTTATGATCCAGGTGGTGTGCCCAAGGCCCAGGGGACCAAGGCTAAGGCCAAGGTCCATCATTCATGAGGGCTTCATGGAGACTCTAGGGCTAGTTGGGCCCTAGGTTGAAAGGCTGTGGGCCTTTCGGGTACTTGAGGTCTAGGTTATGTGGGCCTCAAGGGACCAACTATTTATGGGCCAGGTCTGGGCCCAGGATAGATGAGATTAGGTCGAGTCATGGATGTACATGGGCTTGGGTTAACCTAATCTCCCATAGAGTTGGTCAAGGGAGTTTTGGGTTTGGGTCACTTGTCCCGGTGTTTATATATACATATACTTGTATAGTTTTGATTAAGCCAAGAAAATAGATGACTCTTTCTCCCAAGTCTCTCTCTCTCTTCTTCCTCTCTCTCCAGCAATCTTTCATGCACCAGGAGCAAGAAACCCTAGGATTTCTTACCGCCAGTCCATAAAAGGAAAGAGAAGAAGGGGAGGCGCAAGCCCCTTCCCCCTTGCAGCCGCCTACCAGATCTGCTCTCCCCCTCTTACAGGCACCCAAACACCAGGTCCAAGATCTGAAATCTCTTGAGAAGAGGTTGGTACTTTTGAAACCAGATCTAGGGTTTCAGGGTTAGATCTTGAAAGTTTTTCAAGATCATACAGCGGAAGACTAAAATAAATCAAAATTTATTTTCTAAAATCAGAGAATCCCTAGATCTAAGATCTTATTACATGATTATTATATAGTATTAAATCAGAAATTAAAATATATAAATATAGCATGAACTACATGTTGATCATATCAACATGTTTCTATACTACATCTAATGTATGTATTAAACAATAGATCAGATCTATTACCTTGCAAGTTAGACATTCTAACCTCGCTAATCCGGGCTTGAGGATGATGTTGCAAGCCACACATGCGTCTGACCTCTAGGAGTCATCCACACGAGCCTACGAATCTCGATCAGAAGTCCTGCTTTAGGAAATCAGCATAGTATGCTTGTACTGCGCTGATCCTTCTTTGATGGTTGATTAGGTGCCTCCTTCTTCTTGATTT
>NC_026000.2:117211300-117230315 GCF_000442705.2 Elaeis guineensis | reverse complement strand
TTTAGATTAGCTAAGTTGCTGTCCCTTCTTCAAAGTCTAGTGGCAACTGAATGATTTCCAATGGATGGAAGATGTCGAGTAGCATTTGAGGAACTCAAAAAGTACCTCAGGGCACCTCCTATTTTGTCAAAATCAACATAAGTGAATTTTTATATATGTGTTTAGCTATCTCACTTGATGTTGTCAATTCGATACTCATCCGACAAGAAGATAAGATCAAAGGTCTATCTACTATGCAAGAAAATTCTATGTAGTGCTAAGATAAAATATTTTAGGGTGGAGAAAATAGTCTTTGCCCTCATCACATCGAGCGACTGTTCAGACCATATTTTTGAGCCCATACTATAATCATCTAGATCAACCAGCCATTGGAGACACTTCTGTAAAGGCCAAATGCTTTGGGAAGAATGGTGAAATGAGAAATCAAGCTCAACAAGCTTGACATCAACTATTATCTCAACCCTTGATGAAAGCTGAAATCGTGATGGATTTCCTTGTCGAGTGTAACCATTCTCAAGAAAAAATCCACCCCAAAACAACCGAGGAGGAGAATGCTGAGCTCAATTGGATATTGTATATAGATGGAGCTTCTAATAGATATATGTCCTAGAAGTCAATATGACAGACATATTGTAATAATTCTAGGATATATTTTTATACTTAAATAATTTATTTATTAATAAAGAGGGCAAATTTTATCCATTCTTGTGTTATGTATCTGAGAATCATCCAAGGAATTAATAACTTAAAGATATATATTCTCAAAAGTTTGAAATTTGAGACATGTATAATTAATTTTAAAATTGCTTCCGATCAATGGATTGTCATAGAAATGGTGATTGATCCGGTTAGATCAACGCACAGATCGCTTTGTTACCCAGCTATGCAACCCAAGAGGGAGGGTGAATTAGATTTTTAAAATTTTAAAATTAATTTAGAACTACGAGGATTAAATAACAATGAGCAGGATATATGTAGAGAGTGATTTAAGTAAGGTATAAAAATTAGATGCAAGAATGCAAGAAAATAAAAAAATTTAGAAAGAGAGTAAGTAAGCACTACACAAACAAACAAGATTTATAGTGGTTCAGTGCCAACCTTGCACCTACATCCACTCTCCAAGCTCCTACTTGAGAATTTAAATTCACTAAATCATATTCAACAAGAATACAACGTCGGTACCTCCGACTCAAGCTATCTCAAGCTAGAACACTTATTTTTCGAGTACAAGATAACCCAATACAGTCCGATTCAAGGTTCGGACTAATCTTTCCAAGTTTTGGAACTCTTCCAAAATTAAAGATCAAGACAAAATAGAGTATGTGAGTTAATCACATGAAAATATAAATTTAGCTCTTTTAATGAGCAAATAAAACTTTAAATATACTTTACACAATAAGAAGAAAATTTTTCTAATTTCTCTCAAGATAGTTGAAGACTTGAATGAGCTCTAGAGGGGTTGGTAAACTTGAATTGAAGGCTTCTTTTTCTTGAAGAGATCTTTTTATTTAGGGCTGAAATGAATGCTTGAGTCTCTTTAATATTTTTTTTCCCTCCTTTAAGTGCCTCTATAGCTTCAATAGATGGTAGAGAGAAATTTGGACTGAAATAGAGCCGTTAGAGATCATTAAAAGAGCATTAAATACTGTCAAAAAGAGTTAAAAACTAACCGTTACGGAAGTTTCCATCACAGGAGGTCGACTCATGGGATCGACCTCTGTGGCATAGAACAGAAATCACTATTCTGTATCTTTGGCCTGCACAGCAACAGAGGTCAACTCATGGGATCGACCCCTTTGGATGTGCCAGCTAAAAATAGCATGTCGTTCAATCTCTTTTGATAGGAGTCAACTCATAGTGTCGATCTAATTCTTTAAACTCAAATTTCTCTCAACATATCTATCCAAAAAGTATGAAATTATCTCCAATAGATCACAAATCTTCTGTTTTTACTCTTGAGGCTTTCGAATTAGAACTTGATAAAATTATGATTTTACCCCTAAAATATAATAAATCTTTTTCAAGTAAAAATCATTAATAAGCCTCTCAAATATGTTGTAATCATCAAATCAATTCATGGAGTAACAATCTCTCTCTTTTTAATGATGACAAAATACTTGAGCAAAAGCAAAACATAACATATATAAAGCATTAATCAAGATTTTTAAATTTATGAAGATGCATCACTTAAATATTATAGTAATTATTTGAATAAAATGTATCATGAGTAGTTTGAAGATTAGTGTTAAGATAGCTTATAAGATTATTTTTTTGATAATTTGCTTTGATAATTTTGCTTATTGCTCAATTTCAGACAAGTTTGCTTATTGCTCGATTTTAGATAATTTTACTTATTGTTTGATTTTAGATAATTTTGCTTATTGCTTGATTTTGTTAGACAATTTTGCTTATTGCTCGATTTTAGATAATTTTGCTTATTGCTCGATTTTATTCATCTACTCTCCCTTTTTGATAACATCAATTAAGATTATTACTCTCATTTTTTAAGAAAAAAAAATGAAAAAGACTCCCCCTCACTATAGCAATCATAAAGGATATTTTAATTTGCTCATATAGAAGATATTACCATTCATAATATTTCATAACACATATATGAGGTATTTTTCATATCATATTAAGATATTTCAATTAATGCCATTCATAAAAATCAATCCAAAGATATTCATTGAAGTTAAAAGCATATATATGTATATATCCAAAATGTGACATAAGTGTCACAATACATACGAGTCAAGTCAAAGTACATAGGCCATACAAAATTATAGATAAAAATACAACTATCCATGAGTCAATCAGCCAACAATTACAAAGGTCATAAGCTAGAACCTAGACATAAAAGACTAACTATGCTAGATCTAATAGATATCATGGCTAGAGGGATTAGAATCTGAGAAGTCAGAGATATGATGAGGAGTCTCAGATCAAGGCCACGGGCACATCCTCAACCACGTCTGTCTCAACCATGGGTAGAAGTACTGGCACGAGCAAAAGGGCAAGAAGATTCTGGAGCCTGGGAAGCTATGGACTGTGCTAGGAGAGAATGTCTGATGGTGCTCAATTATTTCAAAGCTCTCATCATGGACTGCATCAAGACACCAATTTGAGTAGAGACAGTCTCACTGGAGTCACTGAACTATCTCCTCAAGAAGTCAAATCCACCCTTCAAAACTCCTCGAAGTCTAGCCGCCTCTGCAGATAGGTTGGAGACCTCTGTGATGTCCTTATGCGGTTGGAGATGGGCTAAAGCTAATACCTACCTCTGCAAATCTAGAACTCTGTCCGTCAGTCTCAGAACACATCCCTCAAGCTCCTCAAGTCATACAGACTGAGCTGTGAGCATCTGAAAGATAGTAGAGATATGAGAGATCAAAGTCTGAGATGTCGATCTCTAAGCAAAGACTGAGATAGCAAACTGCTGAGATAAAATGGAGGCAACACATTGGGATATCAACTCAATCAAAAGAATGTACCCTGCTCCCTGACTGTAGAACTGAAGCATGCCTCCTTACTGACTCTGACGGACCAGTCTCATGATTAGATACGAACTGAATATCAGAAGATGCTCTATGATCACAAGGAGGTGAAGACGGTCCCTCCTCCTCTGCTCTCTCCTCAACACCCTTCGACCAACTGCCATCAGTCTTTGAGAAATCCATGCAGTGCAGTGGTGGCGGTTGATGGTGTTAGAGTGTGATAATTTGGTGACTGCCTCCCCTCAAAACAGACTCCAAACCTCCTAAAGATCAGGATGAGTGCCATACCATAAGGCAAGTGAGCCTTAGACCTGTTCAGGGTCTCTCTCATGGCCTCAAACATTAAAGCAGGAAGGTTCAAGGGGGTCTGGGTGATCACATGGTACATGATACAAATATCCCTACCAGATAAGAGGTCATGCCTACCACTTCTAGGGACAAAAAGTTTGGTAACCATGTGATGCAAAAGTCTCATTTTAACTAAAAAAAATTTTGCTTCTAATTTATTTAAATTTTTAGTAAATGCTCTCCCTAAAATAGCACTTAATCCTTCTTTTTTGATTGAGAGTTCCATATGTGTATAGCCTTCACAAGGCAAGTGTAAGATTTGTCCCAAGTACAATGGATCAAGAACTATGTTAACCCCTTTCACCAAGGATTTTACTGTTCCATTGTAATAACTCAAATTTAAGTAAAATTCTTTGACCAAATCAACATAAGTATTTTCTTTTAATAAACAGTAAAACTCTCATCCTTGATTTTTAATCTTTGATCCAATAGAAAACCTTTTTTTTTCAAAAAACTTGAAATCTATATTCTTCCTGGGTTCCACTTTTCAATTGGAGAGAGGTACCTTGCTTGAACTAAGTGAAGACTATGAAGAAGCTGGAGCAAGACCTGAAACTAGAGTTGGAGCAGAAGAAGGCTCGACAGCCATTCTTTTTCTGCGCACATCTTCTTCTAACCCTCGAACAGATTTTCTTCTCTGCAGTAGCTTTGATTTGAGAGCCATTTTGGATAGAAAAGACATGCAAATAGCTTAGGAGAGTTGATGAGTGATAGAGTGAAAGAATTTTTAGAGAAAAAGCAAGAATTTTGGGGAGACAGACCGTCAGTTTGGAGAAAAGAATTTGAAGCTAGGATAAGCTCGAACTACCCAAACGATGAAGAAAGAGAAGAGAGATTTAAATCCTAAAGGGGTGATTTAAAGGAGAAAATCTAGTGAGAAGAGGGATTTTGAGATGAGAGTGGAGAGGGAGGTGATCTTGTTTGGTGGAATGGAGAAGACAAACGGCAAAGGAGTCGGCTCTTTGCAATCGATGAAATCCCAATAAAATAGAGCCCGATTGATTTTTTTTTTAAAATTGCAAGTTTACCCTAGGGTCAACCCTAGGGGTTGACTCATGGTAAGAAAAATAAAAAAAATAATGGAGAAATTTCGAAAAAACTTGAAACTTGAAAGAAGAGTGTCTATTTGAGAGATTGATTATTTAAAGGATAGTTTTGAGCTTTTAAGAAAGGAGAAATGTGAAATTAGCTCAAAAATTAAATTGGTTCAATGAATTTTTGATAAATTAAACTTGAAATTAGAAGGATACTCAAGCTAAAGGATCAAAGATTCCTAATTCTTTCCTAATTTCACAAAATCTATCTTCACTTAACGCCTTGATAAAGATATCAGCTAATTATTTTTCCATACAAACATAATCAAGAATTATATCTTTATTTTGGATATGTTCTCTTATGAAATGATATCTAATTTTAATATATTTTGATCTAGAATGCTGAATTAGATTTTTAGTTAGATTAATATCACTAGTGTTATCACATCTTATGGGAGTTTCATTGAGTTTGATGCCAAAGTCCTCAAGTTGTTGCTTAATCCATATGATTTGAGCACAGCAACTTTCGACTGTAATGTATTCGACCTCGGTCGTAGACAGTGCTATCGAATTTTACTTCTTGCTAAACCAAGAGATTAAGTTAACTTCAAAAAATTGATAAGTTCTACTAGTACTTTTTTTATCTAATTTACATCCAGCAAAATCGACATCTGAATATCCTATTAAGTCAATTGATGAGTCCTTAGAATACCATAATCCTAGAGTTTGTATACCTTTTAAATATTTAAGAATTCTTTTAACTGCATTTAAGTGTGATTCTTTTAGATTTGATTGAAAGCGTGCACATAAACAAATACTAAACATAATATCTGATCTACTAGCAGTTAAATACAATAAAGAATCAATCATCTCTCTATAAAGTTTTGAGTCTATATTTTTACCTCCTTCATCCTTGTTAAGCTTACATGATGGGCTCATGGGTGTACCAATTGCTTTGGAGCTCTCCATTCCAAATCTTTTGAGTAGTTCTCTTGTGTACTTGCTTTGGATGATGGAGATCCCTTCCTTTGTTTGTTTGATTTGGAATCCGAGAAAAAATGTAAGTTCTCCCATCATGCTCATCTCGAATTCTCTCTGCATGAGCTTAGCAAAATCTTGACAAAGAGTTTCATTAGTAGACCCAAAATTAATATCATCAACGTATATTTGTATAACTAAGATATCATCATGATTTTTTTTAATGAAAAAGATCGTATCTATATTTTCTCTTAAAAAACTATTATTAAGTAAAAATTTACTTAACCTTTCATATCAAGCCCTAGGTGCTTGCTTTAGACCATATAGAGCTTTATTTAATTTAAAAACATGATTAGAAAAAGCATGATTTTCAAAATCGAGGGGTTGTTCTACAAAAATTTTTTCAGCAATATAACCATTTAGAAAAGTACTTTTGACATCCATTTGGAATAATTTAAAATTTATAAAGCATGCATATGCAAGTAAAAGCCTAATTGCTTCTAATCTAGCAACAGGTGCAAAGGTCTCATCAAAATTAATTTTCTCTTCTTGATTAAAACCCTTTGCAATCAATCTTGCTTGATTCCTAATTATATCTCTATGTTCATTCAATTTATTCCTATATACCTATTTTGTACCAATTATTGGATAATTTTTAGGTCTTGATACTAAAGTCCATACATTATTTCTTTTAAATTGATTAAGTTCTTCTTGCATAGTATTTATCCAATTATAATCTTTTTCAGCTTCATCTATGGTTTTAGGTTCAAGATGAGAAACAAATGCAAAATGATTGTATACATCTCTAAGTGAAGAACGAGTTCTTACTCCATGTGTAGGATCATCAATGATTAGTTCCTTGGGGTGATTGTGATCATACCTTCATTCTTTGGATAGATCATTTATACCTTGAAGTTGTTCTTATTGTTCTTCACCTTCATCATCTTGTTTGTTTTCATGTTATTCTTCATTTTGAATTGTTAAGTCTTTTAGGGTAAGCTCCTCCATCCCTTTATAAGAGGATCTGCATCATCAATATCTTCATTCTTCCTTGAGAAAAGATCATTAGTCTCATAAAAAATCACGTGTATTGACTCCTCTACTACTAAAGTTCCTTTGTTGAAAACTCAAAAAGCTTTGCTAGAAGAGGAACAACCAAGAAAAATAGCTTCATCAGATTTTGCATCAAATTTTTTTAATATTTTTTTATCATTGTTCAAAATAAAACATCGACAATCAAAAATATGTAAATATGTAATATTTGATTTTCTTCCTTTCCAAAGCTCATAAGGTGTTTTCTTTAGAATTGATCTAATTAAAGTATGATTTAATATGTAACATACTATGTTAATTGCTTCCGTCCAAAAGTATCTTGGGAGATTATTTTCACATAGCATGGTACAGGTTATTTCTTCAAGGATTCTATTTTTTCTTTCTACTATTCCATTTTATTGGGATGTCCTAGGTGCTGAAAAGTTATGGTCAATACCTTTTTCATCACAAAACTTTTCAAAATCTTGATTTTCAAATTCGATTCCATGATCACTTCGAATATGTTAAATTAAAAAATCTTTTTCATTAGTAGCTTTTCGATAAAATTTTGAGAACACATGAAAAGTTTCATCCTTATGTGTCAAAAAAAAACCCATATAAAACAAGAGAAATTATCAATAATTATAAAGCCATATCATTTTTCACCCAAACTAATAGTTCTAGTGGGTTCAAATAAATCGATGTGTAATAATTCTAATAGCCTAGAAGTTGAGATAATATTTTTAGATTAGAATGATACTTTTGTTTGTTTATCTAGTTGACATGCATCACAAATTCAATCCTTTTCAAAATTTAATTAGGTAAACTGGTAACCAATTTTATTTTAATAAGTTTTGAAAGTGAATGCATACTAATATGTGCAAGCCTACAGTGCCAAAGCCAACTAGTCTCATTAATTTTTGCATTTAAGGCTACTAGGCATTGCAAGTTTATCTTGGAAAGATCATTCAAATCTACCATATAAATATTACCATGTCTATGCCCAATAAATTTAATGCCTTTTTCATTGGGACTAGTTACTATGTATAATGAAGATTCAAAAATAATTTTGTACCTTTTGTCACAGAATTGACTAATGCTCAATAGATTATGTTTCAAACCATCTACTAATAAAATATTTTCAATATACTTGGAGGGAGTGATATCAATGTTACCTATACCGATGATCTTTCCTTTGCTATTGTCTCCAAAGGTGACCATTCCTCTATCTTTTGCATCAAGTGTGATGAATTGAGATTCATCACCAATCACGTGTCTTGAGTACCCACTATCAAGATATCATTTTCGATTTGTTCCTTGGGATGCAAGATACACCTGCATGCAAAAATCAAGTTTTCACTTTAGGTACCCAAGCTTTCTTGGATCCTTTTTGGTTAGTCACAGAGGTTTCTTTTAAAACCCATATTTTCTTCACATTAGAATTTTTAGATTTGTTAGAGAAACAAGTATAGAATTTATATCCTACTTTACTACATTTAAAGCAAGTAATATTTGAAAACTTATTGCTTGATGAGTTCGCATAGATATTTTTCAAAAATTTTTATTTCTTGAAAGGGTTGTAGCCAAGACTGACTTTATCATAAATGATCTTTTGATTATCAAGTATCATTTGAAGTTTAGTTGAACAAAGAGTGAATTTTTCTACCATAGGTTTTAACTTAGCAATTTTATTTTTTTAGTTTAGATTTTTTTGTGTTAAGATCAATTTTTTATTTGAAATAATTTTATTTTCTTTTAGTAAAGATTGATTCTTTGATTTTAATTCTTTATTCTTTACTCCTAACTTCTTTAGATTATCAACTAGATCATAAAATGCTTCTTGAAGTTCTCCGAAAGTAAAGTCATCAGAAATTTTAATGTTTACCTCATTTTCATATGCCATAAGGTACAGATTGGCTTGCTCATGTGAATCTTCTTCTTCGAAGTTTGACTCATCACTATCACTCCATGTAGCCACCATAATATTTTTCTTATACTTCTTGGGACCCTTCTTAAGTTGTGGACATTCGAACTTGAAGTACCCCAACTTTTTACATTCATAATAAATAAGAGGTTGCTCCTTATCCTTCTCCTTGCTATGCTCTCCTTTGGTAGGTGGCCTCTTCCTCATCTCTTATTTTTTTTTTCTTCAAAAATCTTTTAAACTTTCTAGTGATGAGGGCCATTTCTTCATCTTACTCTTCATTTTCTGTTTCTTCATATTCCTCATTGAGTTGAGTAGTAGATTTGAAGGTGATTGTCCTCTTCTTCTTGACATCTTCTTCTTGATGTTGTTTCATGCTTAGCTCGTGTGTCATTAGTGATTCTAGAAGCTCCTTCAAGGATAAAATATTCAAATCTTTGGCTTCTTGGATTGTGGTCATTTTGGCCTCCCACGTCCTTGGTAAAGACCTAAGAATCTTTCTCACAAAATTGCTGTTAGAGTAAGACTTATCAAGACTTTTTAGACCATTAATAATATCCATAAAATGAGTAAATATTTTAGTTATTGATTCATCATGCTCCATTTTAAAGAGTTCATATTTATGTACAAGTATGTTAATTTTTGATTCTTTAACTTGATTAGTACCTTCATGTGTTACTTCTAATCTATCTCATATTTTTTTAGCTGACATGCATGTTGAAATATGATTAAACTCATTAGCATCTAAAGTATAATATAAAATATTCATGGCTTTAGCTTTGAGTTGAGCCATTTTCTTATCAACCTCATCCCATTCTCTTTCAGATTTGGTTGATTCTACACCATCAATTATCTTAGTGGGTGTGTGTGGTCCATTAACTATGATACTCCACATATCATAGTCAAGTGTCTGAATAAAAATTTTCATCCGAGCTTTTCAATAGGTGTAGTTTGATCCATTGAAAAGTGGAGGTCGGTTTGTAAACTGTCCTTCAGCTAGTGAAGCACCAATTTGAGTTGCCATAGATCTTTAGCTCTTTGATGGTTAAATCAAAGTAGGACTAGAGCACCGAGCTCTGATACCACTTGTTGCCCAACTATGCAATCCAAGAGGAGGGGTAAATTGGGTTTTTAAAATTTTAAAGTTAATTTAGAACTACGAAGATTAAATAACAATGACCAAGATATATGTAGAGTGATTTAAGCAAGGTGTAGAAATTAAATGCAAGAATGCAAGAAGATAAAGAAATTTAGAAAGAGAGCAAGTAAGCACTACACAAATAAACAAGATTTATAGTGGTTCGGTACCAACCTTGAACCTACATCCACTCTCCAAGCTCTTACTTGAGAATTCAAATCCACTAAATCGTATTCAATAAGAATACAACGTCGGTACCTCCGACTCTAGCTATCTCAAGCTAGAATACTTATTTTTTAAGTACAAACCAACCCAATACAATCTGATTCAAGGTTCGGACCAATCTTTTCAAGTTTTGGAATCCTTCCAAAACTAAAAATCAAGACAAAACAGAGTATGTGAGTTAATCACACAAAAATACAAATTTAGCTCCTTTAATGAGTAAATAAAACTTTAAATACACTTTACATAATAAGAAGAAAGCTTTTCTGATTTTTCTCAAGGTGGTTGAAGACTTGAATGAGCTCTAGAGGGGTTGGTAAACTTGAATTGAAGGCTTCTTTTTCTTGAAAAGGTCTTTTTGCTTAGGACTGAAATGAATGCTTGAGTCTCTTCAATATTTTTTTTTCTCCTTTAAGTGCCTTTATAGCTTCAATAGATGGTAGAGAAAAATTTGGACTGAAATAGAGCCATTGGAGATCATTAAAAGAGTATTAAATACTATCAAAAAGAGCTGAAAACTAGCTGTTATGGAAGTTTCTGTCATAGGGGGTCGACTCATGGGGTCGACCTCTATGGCACAGAATAGAAAATCATTATTTTGTATCTTTGACCTGCATAGCAATAGAGGTCGACTCATGGAGTTGACCCTTTTGAGTGTGCCAGCCAAAAATAACATGCTGTTCTGCCCCTTTTGACAGAAGTCAACTCATAGGGTCGATCCAATTCTTTAAACTTGAATTTCTCTCAACATATCCATCCAAAAAGTATGAAATTACTTCTAATAGATCACAAATCTTCTGTTCTTGCTCTTAAGACTTTCAAATCAGAATTTAGTAAAATTATGATTTTGTCCCTGAAATACAATAAATCTTTTTTCAAACCAAAATCATTAGTAACCCCCTCAAATATGTTGTAATCATCAAAATCAATTCATGGAGTAACACGCTTCATGTTAGCAACCTAATACTACAATAAAAGTCATGGATCAATCTCTTACACGAAAATTTGGATGTTAATCCAGCAAGTCAAAAAAGAGATAAAGAGAAGCGTGGTTGCTGAAAAATCTACAAGCGTACAAATTTTGTGCGACAGCCTCTCCGAAACACCTCCTTCTCCTAATCCTTCCAAGATTAGATCGGGATGAAATTAAAATAGTAGAAGTGTGATCAACCTAAAAATCTATTATTTTAATATCTAAAATTTTTGGAGCATAGGCGTAAGGAACCAGCTCTAAGAAGACGAGGTGTTCAGGATCCTTGCACAGTAAATTTCTAGGAGCAACAACCACTTGATAGGATTTCTTCTTCAATCCAAACCATTTTTCATCTAGATTTGAAACTCTTCTTTTCAGATTTGAAAGCACCCTTGATGAAGCCTCTAACCACTAGAAAAGGGGCATAGAACTTCTCTTGGATGGTAGCAAGAAGGGAGCAAAGGGGGCGGCAATCACTAGGGGGCGCTAGAAACCCTAGCGCCTCCTTTCTTTTCTATTTTGGTGTGGCGGCCAAAAAATCCTAGGGTTTCTTATTGCTAGTGGCATGGAGAAGATAGAGAGAGAAAGGAGGAGGAGAGAGAAAGTTGAGGGAGAAAAAAATCTTCTATTGATTTTCTCTCTATCAAACCTACATATAATGTATCTTATATACAATGTCAATGTGACTAGATCCAAAAATTCTGTGGCTAACTCAATGAGATTGAGCTCACCCCAAGCCCATGTACACCCATGATTTGACTCAATATCATACTTTTGGACTCAAACCTAGCCCAATACAAGTTAGCCTCTCAAGGCCCAAAGCCCCTGAACCTCAAGACTATGAAGGCTGACAGCCTTTCACCCTAGGACCCAAACTAGCCCTAAATCCTTTGATTCGACTCTATGGCTCAACTTTTGACCTCCTAAAGCTTGAAAGTACTACACCAACTCCTACAATCTTCACTTTAGTGCCCCTAATCCTTGACAAATCTAGCAATATCCTCCTGCACGATCTCACTATCGCTGCATACTCTGATAGCACCTTGTGTGGACATCCTTGCCACCGCCAACCTTCTTCAGCTTCTGAGCTCCCTTGAAGACCTTTGAGATGACTGCCTCCATAGTTGAAGACCTTTGCTTGCTCCTTGGCACCACCTTGAACTTATTGTAGGCTTCCTTCTGCTTGGCAGCTGCACCACTTGTTGTTGCCTTGGACTTTTCTGAAGAGACCACAGCATTCCTATGTTGATGCTCGCTGTAATTGATGCTCCTCCTGACACAGTCTCCTTAGAGCCATGCCCCTCCACTTATGAAATCATCTCTGCTCGATGCTCCACCTGCATCTGAAGTCCACCTGATGTTGTAAAAGTCAAGCTTGTACCCAAAGCCAGCCATCAATGCTATCCTGTTGGGCCTGCTGCTGCACCTTGATCACCGTCACTGCCCCTTCGAACCCTCCACACTCTGTAGATCTTTTCCAAGCTATTTTAACCCTCTGCATTGTTAGATGTGTGCCCTAGATACTAGATTGGCTGACACATTCCTGTATAAATCTAAGAGCAAATTTATAATTTTGATTATAAATCAATAAATAGGTTATTCTTCTATCACCTTATATACATTGTGTCTGTGATACATTCTTTGAGTTAGTAGGAATGTCAATTCATATTTTCATGAGTTAAAAATTTAAGGCATGAATTTACATAACTAACTCATAAACAGCTCCTGACCATAGGATCATCACGATGATGGTGATCAATCTGGAAGGTTGGTGTATGATCGCTTCCTTAGGATAGATATGTCTTGAGTCTATGGTGTGAAGACACCAGAGCAAGAATGTAGGTATTCATTAAGAACGAGAGTACTAAGCGTGACCATATCGAGCAGTCATAAGGAAGTCTACCTTCTCGTCGATGACTAGCTCGATGCTGCAGTTGTGTGTCTAGTTCTTTGACCTGAGGTGCATCGACAGTTCATCTTAAGTGTGTTATAGTTTAACTACACTATAACTCAGTCTTCTAGCCATTCAAAATCCTGAGATGTATGTTGGCTGTAGCATATTCATTGTAGGAACTAGGTTGCACCAAAATGGGATCTATCAACCTCGGTAGATGAGAGGAGTAGTCTTATGATAATCAAAAGATCGAGTCCTTAAGCCCATGGCCATGGTAGAGTGAAATAATGGAAAAAGAGTTTTTCATTGGGGTTTCACATCGGACTCGGATCGATCGATTGATTCATATGACTGATATTGGGTTTGACGAGTTCACCTTAACCCTAATTCAGTCGGGACTCATGATAGAGGAACTCAATCACATAGGTAGTTGCACCGAGAGGTTCATCTTTAGTTCTGATGGGTTGCCACCACATACTGCTAGATGTCACTGGTAGATTTTGAAAGCAATTAGAATGATATTGATGATCGATCATTCTAATTATCTGAATCAGAAGAGTTCTGATCCATCGAAAGGAGTTTCGATGATGTCGATGATGAGATCACGATATATCTCATTATCATATAGAATTGAACCTAACTGGATCACACAAACAAGGGTTAGGATCTGGATATCATCAATTGGACTAACCTAATTGATTTAGATTAGATCCAATTAGGTTCAAAGAAATCGTGCTAGCACTCGATTGAGCCTAACTTTCTCCTTGTATAATCTTTTCTGTCTCTACTGAGTCAAATGTGATTTGACTCACCCAGAGAACCTTGAGAAGGTTTTTCTCAATCTAAATGAAGCTTGTCTAGCTCAGAAAAGACTTGTCTTAATTCATGAGATGAATTTAAGACAAGCACCTGCTAATTCCTGTCACCTGCCAATTTTATTTTAGGACATCTGTCAAATGTTGACATTTGGATCTTAAACTGAAGAGAGCTCATTGAAAAATTTTTATAGAGTGTCTACATGTTAAAATTCAATTTAATTGGGTGCCATAATCAGATTATGGTGTGAGCCCAATTGGATTAAAGTGAGCGCCCCAAATGGATAAGAATGAAAGAGTCCTGATTAACATGGACTCTTTGGCGCCACCTTGCTTGTGCTTATCTAAAGTTGGCACCAACATAGGAGAAAGGGTGGGGGTTCTTATCTTATATGATCAAATGATATCACTCCACCAATCAGAATTTTTCCAAAATTTATTGAAATTTTTTGATTGGTCGAATGATGTGGCACTGCGCAGTATACAGGGTCTATAAAATCCCTATCTGCACCTAGGGTTTGTAAGTTTCTGCTCAATACCCAGCCAACATAAGAATCCTCTCCTCTTCTCCATGTCCTCCCTACTCTCCTCTCTCCCCTCTTCATGTCCAAGTAGTTGGACATCCATCTGGCAAAGGTCCAAGGCATGGTGACGCCTGGAATAGGAAGGCTACAGGACATCTTCGACAGGCTGCTGCTCCAACTTCAGAAGGAGTTCTGAAGTACTTTCAAATCAGATAGAGATCTAATTTTTGGAGTATAGATTCATGAGGAAAAGATGTTTCAGGTCCTACTTGAGTGGATATCGATAGAGGCTAGGTGCTTGCGTGGCTACATCAGAACCTCGAGCTGTGCTGAGATCATCTACAGGGTAATCAGATTACCCTTGAGGTATTACTTGTTTCCTTATCCCTTTTAGATTTATTTTAGACATAATATCAGATATGAAGATTAGATCTAGAGACTTAGATCTAAAATAAATATAGAATAATTTTTTTAAAAATTATTTTATCCTAGATTTGATGAAATCTGGAAGATCCTACAAAAGGAAAAGGTGGTTTTTTCTTCAACTGGTATCAGAGCTAGATTTTTGGCTCTATTTCAGATCTAATTTAGATCTAATTTTAATTTTAATTTATCTTATATTTAATAATTATAGATTTCACATCAGATATAATAAAATTTAAAATCAAAAATATTTAAAATTAAATCTAGAAAGATCTAACATGCATGAGATGCATGACTAGACTAGGATTAGTTGAATCCATGAACAGTCTTAAGTTTTATATTTTAATGAGATTAAAATATGAATTAAATTTAATTTATTCTTTATTTTTTTGATATTATAAAGTATTATAATTAGATCAAAAAATAAAAAATAAAATTTTAATTTTTTTATAAAATTGATCTGTTGCATACCTAGAGTAGTTGTAGAATTGTTCTAGTAACTTATCTAGAATAATTTTTATTTTGAATAGTTTAATTTAAATTTTATTTTTTAGATATTACATATGATGTATTAGGTCTGAAAGTATATTAATTAGATCAATTTTTGATACATGATATGTATACAAAGCATGTATTAGTTAGATCTTAAATTGTATATGAGATATATAAATTTAGATCTAACTAGTTTTGTAGTTAAATTTATATTTCTGATTATGGTGTTCCTCATGGCCGTCCGATCATAAGAATGAAGTAAGGTTTTAAGACCCTCTCTTCCCATTCAATGGGGTGTTCATATGACGTGTAGGGGTACCGCGCGTTCATCCTTAATCAGAAATCAAAACTTATTTTTCTGCAAAACCCTAGATCCTGAAACTCTAGGATTTATTTTACATATTTTGTTTATGAACCTAAACTTAATTAATGAATTAAGTTTATAAAATTAAGTTTGGTCAAAAATTAAGAATTTCAGATCTAAGATATTTTCATAAAATTGGGTTCGGACTTGGGTAGCTCAATTAGGTCTAGCGGTTGATCAAATCGAATCAAGAGTTGGTTAGGTGGGATTATGAAAGCTAATAATTGACCAGCCTAGTAGGATTAAGTCTGGGTCAAGGTCGAATCACATTCGGATGTGACTCGATCAAGTTAAAACCTAATTTGGCTCAGTGGTTAGAGTCTGGATTGTAGGCTAACCCAATTAGTTCTCGTTCGATAATTTGGTGTCTAAGGTAAGTTGGGCAGATGTGATCGATTGGTTTTTAATTGAGAGCTACTCGACTCGAATGCATTCTTGTCAAGTTAATGGCATATCCCTCCCATCGGTCTCACTTACCTGGCCATATGTGTCGACTCAGTTCTGATTAGAGGTGGCTAACAATTCGAGCTAACCCATGCCACTAGGTTAGTCATAATTGTTATGACTATGTCAAGTCAAATTTAATGAGACCTAAATCAAATCTTCCTAAGAAAATATTAAGTCTAGGTCTTCCACCATTGTGGATGTGCGGGCCCTTCCTGGGGTTGATTGTTCTCGACTGGTTACAGTAACTCAGTTGCACCGGAAAGATGCAACCATATCCATTAGGCATTGGATGCTACGAATTAGAGGATGGGTTGGGCTCAATATTCTGGATATGATGAGGGACCCAATCAGGAATCTAGTTTGTGCAAATGGTGGGTTTGGCTTAACTAAGGATTGGAGCAATATTTAGGATACGGTGAGCTTCATGAATTAGAGATCAAGATTTGGGTGCACTATGATTAGACAATCATTGGATAAGAGTTATCCACTCATTGGTTGACCCATCACCAATAACTGTTAGGTGAGGTGATGAGCCAGTCAGTGAGACCGCACCACCCACTAGAAATCACTGATCATAGAGATTTTTACATCTCTACCAAAGGAGTGTAAGGATCTGAGAAAATAATAGGAGCCTAATTTATTTAAAAATAAAATCTCTAAACAAATTGGTTAAGTCTGATTACAAAATCTAACTAGAAACTTTTGACTCTCTATAGGAAATATGTCTGCCTCAAACCTCCTGACCAAAATACTAGACACCCATAGATTGACTGGATCCAATTTTAAAGACTGGTTGAGGAACTACAGAATTATTTTGGATTTCAAAAATTTGACTCATATCTTGGACCAGGACCCACCTGTCATGCCAGCATGTCCGACTGCTGAACAGAGAGCATCTCTGAAAAAGTGGATGGATGATGATAACAAAGCAAGGTACTACATGTTGGGTGCAATGTCTGATAACTTGCAGTGCCAACATGATAATATTTTGACTACCCGCCAAATATTGGCTCACCTGTAAGAGTTGTTTGGTGAACAGAATTGCACAGCCAAGTATCAAGTCTGTCAAAGATTTTTTAAGGCCAAGATGCGTGATGGGCAGTCAGTCCAAGATCATTATTTGACAATGATCAAGGATCTTGAGGAGCTTGAGAAGCTCGATATCATCTTAGACAAAGATTTTCAGATTGATGTGATCCTTCAGTCTTTGTCCGATGCATATGGTCAGTTCATCATGAACTTCCATATGCATAAGATGCAGTGTACCTTGACCGAGTTAATGAACATGCTGGTTACGGTTGAGCTTTCTATGAAGGGTTCAAAAGGCTCAGTTCTTACTGTGGAGCAGACTTCTTTCAAGAAAAAGTTTTTTAAAAAGAAAAAGAAGTATGCGAAGAAGCAGAAGGTGGATGGCAAGAACAAAAAGGCAGAACCGAAGAAGAAGGCTGCTAATAAGGAAAAATATTTTCACTACCAATCAGATGGCCATTGGAAGCGAAACTATCCTCAGTACCTGGCCACCCTGAAGAACAAGAAGGATGGTCCTTCTAGAGGTATGCTCATTTTAGAATCTAATCTTACGATTTCTTCTGCATCCAGTTGGATGCTTGACTCTGGTTCCAATGCTCATTTGTGCACTTTTATGCAAGGTCTTGAGGAGAGTAGGAGGCTGAGGGATGGGGAGATGATCCTACGTGTCAGAAACAGAGCAAGAGTTGCTGTTGTGACTGTGAAAACCTACCCTCTACGATTACCATTAGGATTAGATTTAGTTTTAAGAGACTGTTATTATGTGCCTGCGCAAGCAAGAATTTGATTTCTGTTTCATGTTTAGCACAAGAAGGCTATGTGATTAACTTTCATAAGGACCATTGTAATATTTTTTATGAAAATAATAAAGTTACAGATGGTTTTCTTATTAATGATCTCTATCAGCTACATATTGATATATCTATATTTAATATCGAGCAAAATGTGAATGCCATAGGAATTAAAAGGCCTAGAGATAGTCTAAATGATAGGTATCTGTGGCACCTAAGGCTAGGTCATATAGCGAAAGACAGGGTTAACAAATTGAAAAATTCGAACTATTGAGTCTGTTGACTTTCGAGTCATATCCAGTTTATGAATCATGCCTTCAAGGCAAAATGACCAAGCTTCTTTTTATGGGACATGAGAAAAGGGCCACAGACCTACTTGCCCTAGTACATACGGATGTGTGTGGCCCATTTGCCGGCTAAAGGCAACTACATCTACTTCATTACCTTTATCGATGATATATTCAGGTACGGGTATGTGTTTTTAATGAAACACAAGTCTGAAGTCTTTGAAAGGTTCGAAGAATTCAAACATGAAGTAGAAAAATAAATAGGAAAGCCCATTAAGATTCTTTGATCAGATCGAGGAGGTGAATACCTTAGTCGGGAGTTTCTAGACTATCTTAAGGATAATGGCATAGTCTCTCAATGGACTCCACATGGAATGCCATAATTCAACGGGATTTCAGAATGAAGAAATTGGATCCTATTAGATATGGTCTGTTTCATGATGAGCTTCACGGACCTCTCTAATTTTTTTTGGGGACATTGTCTCATGACAGTAATTTATGTATTGAATAGGGTTTCCTCTAAAACCGTTCCTACCACACCGTATGAGATATGGCATGGTAAGAAGCCAAGTCTGAATCATCTCAGAATTTGAGGTTGTCCGGCTCATGTCAAGAGACAACAGGCGGACAAGTTAGAGTTCAGGTCTTTTAAAGCTTGATTCATAGGATATCCTAAAGAGTCATTAGGATACTATTTGTATATTCCAGAAGACCATAATGTGATTGTGAGTTGAAATGCTATTTTTCTTGAAAAATAGTTTACTCAAGATGGTGGCATCGGAAGATAATTAAGCTCAAAGAGAATG
>NC_026000.2:117157486-117211200 GCF_000442705.2 Elaeis guineensis | reverse complement strand
CGAAGGATGCAGAGGTGCGAGGATAGGGATGACTCGAAGAATGCTTAAGGCCAAGGTGGACGCCAAAGAGGGTCAGAGCTCTCGGAGAGAAGGCAGACACCGACAGAACTCTCAGGCGGAATGAGACTCCTGAAGGCGGAAAGGCGGGTTTAAATAGACCCTGGGATCCGGTGCTATAATGATCGCAGATCTCTCCAGACCGACCCACGCTCGCCATGTGTCCCACTCGCCACTGCAGGCGGCTAAAAGTGGCCGACAGCTGACAGAGCCATTACTGCACCGTACCTGGGTCAATGCTCCAGCAAAAATTTCGAAAGGTCCCTTCAGATCACCCCGATTTGAAAAAGACTCCAGCACATGCGCATTAAATGCCAGAATATCTGAGGACGATCATGCACGGGATTCAAGGGGACAACTTCGGCTGTGAAAATTTTTCTGTACTTCCTTCAATCGAAACTCGAACTTGAAAGTAGGGGACTGGTGTTGGGTATAAAATACCCCCCAGCCGAAGTTCATGACAGGAGTAACCCTCCAGGGATTCTACCGACGTCCGACCTTCGATGATATCTTTCTGAACCTCTCCGATGGTCGAGCCTCCGCAACGTTCCCAAGCTCTGCCGACGGATAAACCCCCACCAGTGTAGGCCGGATTCTCCACGACGGGCGGACTCCACCCAAGTTTCGACGGTGGTTGACCAACTGCAGGTAGACTTCATCCGAACTCCTACGGGAGCTGGACTTCATCCCCGACTCTGACTGCAGGAAGACTTCATCCGGACTCCTACGGGAGCCGGACTTCATCCCCGACTCGGACTGCAGGAAGACTTCATCCGAACTCCTACGGGAGCCGGACTTCGTCCCTGACTCCGACTGCAGGAAGACTTCATCCGGACTCCTACGGGAGCCGGACTTCGTCCCCGACTCCGGCTGTAGGAAGACTTCATCCAGACTCCTACGGGAGCCGGACTTCATCCCTGACTCCGACTGCAGGAAGACTTCATTCGGACTCCTACGGGAGCTGGACTTCATCCCCGACTCCAGCTGCAGGAAGACTTCGTCCGGACTCCTACGGGAGCCGGACTTCGTCCCTGACTCCGGCTGCAGGAAGACTTCAGCCAGACTCCTATGGGAGCCAGACTTCGTCCCCGACTCCGACTACAGTAAGACTTCATTCAGACTCCTACGGGAGCCGGACTTCGTCCCCGACTCCGGCTGCAGGAAGACTTTATCCGGACTCCTATGGGAGCCGGACTTCATCCCCAACTCCAACTACAGGTAGACTTCATCCGAACTCCTACGGGAGCCGGACTTCATCCCCGACTCCAACTGCAGGTAGACTTCATCCGGACTCCTATAGGAGCCAGACTTCGCCCCTGACTCCAACTGCAGGTAGACTTCGTCCGGGCTCCCACGGGAGCCGGACTGTCACCCTGAACTCCTGTTGCAGGTAGACCTCACCCCGAACTCCTACAAGGGCCGGACTCCGAGCTTCTACTGCAAGTGACCCACTCCGAGTTTTCGCTACAAACGATCTACTTCAAATTTCTACCACGAGTGGTCCATGCGGATTCCCACCGTAAGCCTTCACCCGAGCTTCCATTATGGATGAATTCCTTTTGAATTTTTGTTGCAGACAGGCCTTGGATGGGATTCCTCGATAAATGATCCCCATCCGGGCTTCTATGGAGATCGAACTCTGACCGAACTTCTATATGCGGGAAAATACCGGGCTCACAGAATCCAGCAGCTGGACCCCTCCGACGGATGAACCTCTCCAGCACCATCTGACATCCACCGCCAGTCGACCCTCTGCCGAAGTCTGTGTAAAATCGGACTGCATCTGTGGAAAGCCTCTGACCGAGCTCCTACAGCAAGTGGTCCTCACCTGCAGCCTTGACGCCCAAGGCACCCAACAGGATTTGCAACATCCAAGCTCCTCTTAGATGGATAGCTACCTCTCTCCACCAGGCACCCCAACGAAACTTCGGTCAACAGGCCTGGACCCCCTAACAAGCCATAGTAACGGCCACGACTCTGCTCCACTTCTTGTGATGGATTCCGTGTGGCTCCATCACTCCCTGGCAGGCCACAGTAATGGCCACGACTCTGCTCCACTTCCTGCGATGGATTCCGTGTGGCTCCATCACTCCCTGGCAGGCCACAGTAATGGCCACAACTCTGCTCCACTTTCTGCGATGGATATCGCGCGGCTCCTCCACCCTTTGGAAAGTCACAACAATGGACACCGCTTCAGACTCCACGTGGCAGGTCACGGTGATGGCCACGATTCTGCTCCACTACTTTTCATAACAAACTCCTCCTGGCTCCGAACGGCCCACTGCCAGACGGTTACGAACGTCGCTATCGGTCTGTTGCTCCCTCCGCCTATAAAAAGGGGGGATCCCAGATACGTTATTCTCTAAGCTCTAATTTCTATCCCAAAAACTCTGCTAAAATTTCCGTTTTCGAGCACTCCATTCTTGTTGAGGCAGAGAACTGACTTGAGCATCGGAGGATCTTACCGGAGCAACCCCAACTCCGGTTTAGACTTCCTTTGTAGGTCCCGACGGTGACCGCGACTCCCTCGACTCCAGCTTCCCCGACGCAGGCGAATTTTTGCACCAACAAGTAGAAAGAGAAAGACTAAGGGAGAGGTTTTCTACCCAAAGGGACTTATCGGTGAGTCCTTTCCTTCCCTTTATATTCATGGGCTATTACGTCAGATTTTTTAGATTTATTTATGGTATTAATGTACTTAAAACATGGGCAGTTACCACACCTATGGTGGGACAACCATCATAGACTGTTATTGCACTCACAATCGCAGAGAAATCGCCCCATGTTCATGTGGGTAAAGGAAATGGCCCAGAAGATTCCATCGAAGATGAACAAACCTTGCTTTACTAGTCATCGGTAAATGATCGAGGTATAAAGTTGGCAAATAATTAAGGTTGAGAAAGTCATTCATAGTAACTAAGTAGGTAGATCGGTTAATGTTTGAGGTCAAAGAATTTGGTCGGTTCCTTAATGGAAACTAAATGGATATATTGGTTAAAAAGAATATGTTTGCCATGCAAAAGCTACAATTCATATAAAAAATTTAGCAGTTGGATAAAGTTAAAACAATAACTGGACCAGGTTATTCTCTCTCTCTAAGTTTATTTATTTTAGTGGCTGATACTTTACCTAGAATTCTACTTAATATAAGATAATAGTAACTTCCTGGGTAGTATTGGTGTAGGGTTTTAGAGAGAACATGTACAATCGAAGTATAATGGATTTTAAAAATTTAAACTAAAAAATTTTAAATATTAAACCCTTAAATCAGTACTTTCTGAATGATTAATAATCATATAAAATATTTTCATAACAAAATTCAAGATATAGAAGAATACCTGCAATACTTATTCCAAAACTCCGGCAGAACTTCCACTAGGCACCTAAGTGTTCGCCCTCCAATGGTGATCTACACAGGACTTTGATCAAGATAACAACTCTTTAATATGATTTCTCATCCAAAATTCTCACCCTAAAAATTTTTTGGACAGTAGAACTTCAAGGCCTTCTTCCTCTCCTCCTAGTCTTCCTATCTCTACCTTTCTTGTCTCCTTATCTTCCTTATATCTCTTCCTAGGCCCTTGTCCTAAAATCAGATTTGTCCTTACTATTCTGGGACTCATCCTAACAAGAAAAAGAAGAGACTAATTAGACAATAGGAAGGGAGATGTAAGAAAGAAGAGATAAGAGAGAAATCTGAATGAAATAAACCCTGGCACAGGACCCCTTTTATAGTTAGCGACGGGATGTGTTCAGAGTTATCTCGCACCCTCTCCATGCAACATCTTGTGCCCAACCAGATGATCTCACACCCTTTACCAATTTCACACACCCATCTGGAAGCAAGTGACACATGGAAAACATTAAAAAAAGAATCCAAGAGTTGCTTCGTGCAGAAAGACTCTTCGGAGAAATTTTTCCATTGTTTTTTCGATGCATCGCAAGGCTTCTTTGGGCTGCATTTCTCTCCACCATTGACCAGCGCTTTTTGGCCATCCAAGGGCCCACAAGGGAGGTGCTAACCTAAAGATGGGGTGGAGAAAAATCAGATATGAGGGGAGGCATGACAAATAGATAAGAGTCCTTAACAACATGGACTCTTTCATTAGGCGCATGGATGTGGGCGGCTAGGCTTCCTTTTTATCCAAATATTTTTGATAAAATAAGTGATTAAGAGATAGAAGAACTCTTCTACACCTCTTAATAATCAGATTACTATCTCATATAAAAATTTTATTGGAGAATAAAAAGGATATAGAAGGAATGTGGTGTCCCATCCCATGGGGTGCCAACTAATTTTTATGCGCACAAGTTAAATCCCATGCGCAAAAAAAATTCTAGGCATGTGGGATGCTGATTTTATGGCATCTAATCCCTAGTTCATTTAACCAAGGATTCACTCAACTCAAATTCAAAATTGATTTGATTTAATTTGAATTTAATTAGCCCAATCTAAAAATAAATTCGAATCAATTTAAAATAAAGAGCTAGGATTTGCAACATGTGCTAGCATATCAATTTTGCAAACATGATCTAATCCAATTAGACCCCTGATCAATTTTTTTTATATGTGACCCATTGGGTTCTATATCTAGCTAGCAGTGGATTTGAGTGCAAATTGACCTGATTTGAATAGAATTTTATCTAACTGATTTAGATCTAATCGAGCTAACCTGATTTCAGCAATTAGAATCATTTCTAATTGAAAATCAAATTAAATTATTTAATTTGATCAAACTCATAAGAAAAGATTGATGTCTAGCAATGTATCATATTTATTGAAAAGATATAAAATTTTAATAGAAATATCAAAAATATCCTTAGTAAAAAATTACCATGCAATTCGATCTTGCGATCATCCTACATCCTGAATATGACTCTAGATATAGAATCATGTCAAATCTAATATCATATTCATATTTCTTTTAATCTTATAATGATAATTTAATTAATAAAATATTAAAATTTTTTTCTAATTTTTATCTTGCTTTGATCAAAAACTCCTTAAATCATCAGTCGATTAGAGCAAGTAGAATGCGATCTTCTCTTACCAGGAGTGACCGATTCCATGTTCATCTACTCACAACCTCCATATATATTCTACCATATCCAGAACACTCTATACATGACTAAGTCATGAATGAGTATGAACCAAACTACGGATTCAGGTATACAAGGTTCTATAGTAGTCTCAGGTCAAAGGATTATATGTACAACTCCCACTATAATAAAATATCTTTTGACAGATAAGTTGATTCCATAAGATATTTCTCAAGTCAGATTAATTCAGTGAACTCATTCTCTAATGAGCACCTATATCTTTGTATTAGTATCTCACACAAGTGGCTTATGAGATCAGCCACCCTCTCCATCAAGCATACATAGGAAGTGCCAGTCTATCCAAAATGTTGATCCCCTACTCAATGGTTCTATAACTAAAAATATTTTAAATCAGAGATTTTAGAATTTTAGATTTCATAGGTATGATCTCATCATAACCCTAAAGCCATTACCCTAATTTATGGAGTTCATCATAATCATTATATAAGTAAGATGCAGCCTATAATGAAAAATAAATATCTTTTATTTATAAAGTATCAATTATATGAGTTTGAAAGATTACGAGAAAAATCCATCAAAATATAAATTTCGATTGCCCTTGTAGGGCATATTCTTTTCAATCTCCTATTTGCACTAAAATCAATCACCCTTATATTTTATCCCCATACAATCGAGGTGGCGATTGAACTGCTACTGTGGTAGAGCCTTAGTTAATGGGTCTGCTATATTGTTCTTTGTATCTACTCGTTCAATGACTACATCTTATCTTTTGACTATTTCACGAACGAGATGGAAGCACCTTAGAATGTGCTTGGATTTATGATGAGATCTTGATTCTTTTGCTTGAGCAACGGCTCCAGTATTATCACAGTAAAGTGGTACTGGATTCTCAATCTTAAAAATGACACCCAACTCAGTGATGAACTTTTTCATCCAAAGAGCTTCCTTGATGGCTTTATTTGCAGTTATGTACTTTGCCTCAGGGGTTGAGTCAGTTACAATCTACTGCATAGAACTTTTTCAACTTACTGCTCCACCATTTAAAGTAAAAACATACCCTAAAGTAAACTTGCTAGCATCAGGGTCAATTGAAAACTAGAGTCAGAATAGCCTTCTTGTTTTAGATCAGATCCTTCATATACCAGAAAAATATTTTTAGTTCTTCTCAAATATTTAAAAATATTTTTCACTATTTTTCAATGATCATCTCCTGGATCAGCCTAAAATCTATTAATTATGCTTAAAGCATAGGCAACATTAGGCCTGGTACATAGCATAGCATACATGATTGACTCTACTATCGAAGCATAGGGAATAAAACTCATTCTATTTCTCTCTTTCGATATTTTAGGAGATATCTTTTTAAAGTGATGTATGCCTTGACTCATGGGACAAGATCTATGTACTAGGATTGAGACAAGCCTAATATTCTCTTAGATCTATCCTTATAGATCTTTATACCTAATATATAGGATGCTTCACCCAAATCCTTCATGAAAAATTTACTTGATAGCCATGTCTTAACCGATTGTAACATTGGGATATCATTTTCAATAAGAAGTATGTCATCCACATATAAAACTAAAAAGATAATGGCACTCCCACTAGTCTTCTTGTATATACAAGATTCATCCATATTTTTGATAAAGCCAGACTCTTTGACTGTAACATCAAAGTAGATATTCCAACTCCTCGAGATTTGCTTTAATCCATAAATAAATTTTTTAAGCTTGTATACCTGATTTATTCTCTCTTTTGAGATAAATTCTTCTAGCTGAGACATGTAAACCTCTTCCTTAAGATAACCATTAAGGAAGGTGGTCTTCACATCCATTTGTCATATTTCATAATCATGGTATATTGCTATAGCAAGCATGATCTGTATAGATTTGAGCATGGCAACAGGTGAGAATGTTTCATCATAATCAATACTCTATTTTTGTCTAAAATCTTAAGCCACCAGTCTGGCTTTATAGGCTTCAACTTGGCCATCTGCTCCAATCTTTTTCTTATAGATCTATTTGCATCTAATAGGGGTCACACCCTCTGGTGCATCAACCAAAATCCACATTTGGTTGGAGTACATAGAGTCCATTTTGAATTTTATAACTTCTAACTATTTGTCTGAGTCTCTACTCATGACAGCTTCTGTATAGGTCAAAGGTTCATCATTCTTAATGATGTGGGTTTTATTATTCTCAACAATGAACCCATATCTTAGAGGTGTATTTTGTACTCTATCCGACCTTCAGAGAGGAGATATATTTTGTGGTTGTACCTCATTAATGGGTACTTCTGTTTGAAGATTATTTTGTGCTTCTTTTTGTAGGTCTTGAACTTCTTCGAGTTTAATTTTCTTCCCATTATCTCTTTCTATAATAAACTCTTTTTCCATAAAGCTGGCATGCTTACTGACAAAATTTTTTTGTTCAGTAGGGTGATAAAAGAGGTATCCTATACTATTTTAGAGTAACATATAAATAAGCACTTATCTATTCTAGCATTCAGCTTATGTCCAAAATTTCTTTTTACATAAGTTAGCCTCATATCTTAAGATACTTAAGATTAGGTTTCTTTCCTCTCCATTCTCATATGGAGTACTTAGTATAGATTTTGAAGATACTCTGTTTAGGATATAGATAGTAGTCTCTAGGGCATATCCCTAGAAAAAAATAGGTAAGTCTGTAAGGTACATCATGGACCACGTCATATCTAGTAGAGTGCGATTCTTTCTTTCTACTACACCATTGAGCTGTATAAGGAGGGATCTACTTTGAGAGAATTTTTTTTCTTTAAGATGATCTAAAAATTTATTGGATAAGTATTCTCCTCCTCAATCAGACTAAAAGATTTTAATACTTTTTTTAGTTTGTTTCTCGACCATACTTTGATACTCTTTAAATTTATCAAAAGCTTCAGATTTGTATTTCATAAGATATACATATCCAAATCTAGATAAATCATCAGTGAATGTAATAAAATAAGAGTATCCTCTTCTGATTTTAATTATCATAGGACCACATACATCAGTATGTACTAGTCTAAATAGCTCACATGTTCTTTCTCCATGTCTACTAAATAGAGTTTTGATCATCTTACCCATAAGATAAGATTCACAAGTTCCTAATGATTCATAATTATAAGGATCAAAGAACTCTTCTTTGTATAACTTGTTAATTCTTATTTCACTTATATGATCAAGTCAAAAATACTAAAGTAAAGTATTATTTATATCTTCTCTCTTTAACTTTTTGCTTTAATCAATATGAAAAATATTATCATTAGATAGAATCAGAAGACCATTATTAGTAATGCAATGATAGAGAATTTTATTAGAAAAAGAAATTGAGCAACTATTGCTCTTTCCATTTATTTCAAAACCTCATTGCAATAGCAACAGTACAAAATAATATTTTTAATGATCTTAGGCATATAAGTAACAGTTTTCCAGCTCTAAGATCTTTTCAGAAGGTAACTTCAACATATATGTCCTTACAGCTTCTGCTTGGATGGACTCTCCTTCAGCACCATAGAGCTCGAAGTCATCCTTCTTCAATACTCTAATATTTTGCAGTCCTTATAATGACTTGTATATATGAGAACTGCAGGCGGTATCTAATACTGAAGAGTCTGAATTGGAAGAACTTAATGACAAAATTATATATATCTCATATATACCTTTTGGTGCATCGCTTGCACTAGCCTTTATAGTTGCAAGATAAGACTTGTAATTCCTTTTCAGTGTCCTGCCTTACTGCAATGAAAGTAGATACCTTGTTCGAAGACTTCTTCCCTTTTTTCTTTATTTTGCCACCTTTTGGGTTCAATGCTTTTTTTGAACTCTCAAGCTTGATTTCTTCTTAGAGATTTTACCCACAAGAAGAAGTGGAGTCTTTTCCTTTTTAACATGGCTCTCAATTATTTTAAGTATATTTAATAGCTCATTTAAAGAGGTATTCAGTTTGTTCATGTGATAATTCATAACAAACTGAGTGAATGATTCAGAGAGAGATTACAAGATCAAATTCTAACTTAATTCTCTATCCATCACAAAATTCAATTGACCCAATCTAGTGATCAAGTTAATGACCTTAAGGACATGGTCTTGTACGGATGACCCTTCAGTTATTCTAGTATGGAATAATTGCTTAAATATCTCATACCCAGCAGTCCTGCTCTGTTCTCCATCCAACTCTTTAAGATTGAGGAGTATGGATTGAGTATCCATTCTCTCATGTTGCCTCTGCAATTCATTATTCATAAAGTCCAGTATGATGCATTTGATAGTTAAACTGTCATTCTTCCACATCCTGCATGTGGATACTTCCTTCTTAGTAGCATCATCCCCAATCTTTTGTGGTTCAGAGATATTAAGAATATAAGAGAGCTTCTCTTGAGTAAATATAATCTTTAAATTTTTCAATCAGTCCACATAATTGGGACCAGTCAATTTATTAGAATCTAAAATTTCTCACAATGATAATGAAGATGCCATTTGTAGAATTTAATCTACAATAAAGAACATAACATAAGCAAATAACCCATGATGACTTACATAATTAAATAAAGTCTTTTAGATTTAATTGTGCCTCTCATTATTTTATCGAACATTATAACCCTCTACTATAATGGACGAGACATATTGTATATTTATCTTAGTAGGATTGAGACCCTAATTCTTCATAATAATCTTATAGTAACACAACAAACCCTTATAAGTTCATAGGTAGAAAACTCTTTCCAATTGTATCTCATGCAATTTTTAATTTTATCTTGATCTCTAAAATATTATTAGCCTTGTGGTAATACAAAAAGCTATAATATTTTAATTAAGTTATACCCTTCATTTTAATACAGTCAAATTCGAATATTACTACCCTTGTGGTAATATAACAAAGTAGTATATCCAAAATTACTGTAAGCATCTTTTATGCATCAAGATTATGTTATATCAGTCTTTATGACAAGTCTTGTGATAATACAATAAGCTTGCCATAGTTCATGATGTACCATTAACCTAGCATGAAGGAAGGTCTTTAGTAGTGTTTTTAATATTAAGATTTTTCAATTTCAAGATCGTTTAACCAAATTGGCTAGGTAAGTAGGTGGGGGTCCCCCAGTTGCTTTTCTTAGACACCAATAAATTGGTCAGGTCAGTCAAAAAAACTAATTAAAGAACCACTTTTAGCACTTTTCTAGATACCAATTGATCAATTGATCAAGAAGTGATTAACCTATAGTTGCTATCACTACTACTTAATATAATTTTATGAGGGCTTCATTGGTCTAATGCACATTCTAATTTCATAATGCTAATACACACTAATATATATCAGTATTAAATATTTTATATGTGCCAGTGTGATATATGAATTTTTATCATCCTAGGACAATCTTGCAGCATAACCCCATTATACTAGGACAACCTTATTTCAGAATGATGAAGTGGTGGATCAGATATGCATCAAGTCATATCATCATATGAAGGTATAATTCATAGCTTAATTAATTTTATAGCATGAATCATAATATGCATCACATGAACATTGTTTATATATGATGAAACCAAATAAGGCTGCCTCGACACCATTGTAAGATTTCAGGGAGAACATGCACAGCAGAAGCATAATGAATTTAAAAAATTTAAACTAAAAAATTTTAAATATTAAACCCTTAAACCAACACCTCCTTAATGATTAATAATCATATAAAATATTTTCATAATAAAATTCAAGATATAGAAGAATACCTGCAACGCTTATTCCAAAGCTCCAACAGAACCTCCACCAAGCACCCAAGTATTCGCCCTCCAATGGTGCTCCATACAGAACTTTGATCGAAACACCAACTCCTTAGGATGATTCTTCCTTCAAAATTCTTACTCTAAGAATTTTTTTTGAGCAGTAGAACCTCAGGGCCTTCTTCCTTTCCTCCTAGCCTTCCTATCTCTACCTTTCTTGTCTCCTTGTCTTTCTTATATCTCTTCCTAGGTCTTGTCCTAAAATCAAACTTGTTCTTACTATTTTAGGACTTATCCTAACAAAAAAAAGAATAGACTAATTGGACAATAGAGAGAGAGATGTAAGAAAGAAGAGATAAGAGAAAAATATGAATGAAATAAACCCTGGCGCAGGACCCCTTTTATAGTTAGCGATAGGATGTTGTTGGTGCAAAAATTCGCTTGCGCCGGAGAAGCTGGAGTCGAGGGAGTCACGATCGCCGTCGGGACCTGCAAAAGAAGTCTAAACCGGAGGTGGGGTTGCTCCGGCAAGACCCTCCGACGCTCAAGTCAGTTCTCTGCCTCAACAAGAATGGAGTGCTCTAACGGAAATTTTAGCAGAGTTTTTGGGTAAGAAAATGAGAGCTTATCGAATAACGTATCTGGGGTCCCCTTTTATAGACGAAAAGGGGTAGTAGGCTGATAGTGACATCTGTAACCGTCTGGCAGTGGACTGCCCGGAGTTAGGCAGAGTTTGTTGCAAAGAGTAGTGGAGTGGGATCGTGGCCACCACCGAAACGTGACACATGGAGTCCGTTGCGGGTAGTGGAACGGCGCCCATTGTCGTGACTTGCCAGGAGGTGGGAGGAATTACGCGGTATCCGTCGCAGAGAGTGGAGCAGAATCGTGGTCATGGAAGGTCTGCTCCTCCTTGAGGCCCTCCGATGATGGAGTCGATGGTCCCGATTGGAGGTCGATCTCCGGGCTGCTCCTCCCTCCTTGGCGGTTTGGGTTGCGGTAGGGCCCTTGGCCGATCTTCTCTACCTTCAGGCCGACGTCGAATGAACCTATCGAGTCGACCTCACTGGATGAGCTCTTCGATCTCATCTCGAAGCTGGATGCATTCCTCCGTGTCGTGGCTGTAGTCGTGATGGTAGAGACAGAATTTGTTGGGGTTGCGCTTCTCGGGGTGTGTGCACATCCTCTCTGGCCTAGGAAGCTGCTCCCTGACCTCCATCAGCACTTGGGTCTTCGAGGCATTGAGGGGGGCATAGTTGCAGAATCTTCTCGGTGGAGAACTCCACCGAACCTCACGATCCGGACTTCTCTGCCTACGTACCCGAGGTGGAGTATGGACACGCTTGTGTCCGGGAGGAGTTCGAGAATGTGGCCGAGCTTCTCTCGGCCCTTTTTCGACTGCGGGCTTACCCGAGTCTCCCGCCTGCCGTTCTCTCGCAGTCTCCTCATCCTTCATTTTGAAGGCTTCTTTCGCTCGGGCGTATCCTTCGGCCTGAGCCAACAGATCAGCAAAATCTCTGGGGTACTTCTTCTCCAAGGAGAACAAAAGGTCATTCTTCTGAAGGCCGCCCTTCAGAGCGACCATTGCTACTGACTAGTCCAAGTTTCGGACCTCCAGCACGGCGACATTGAAGTGGTTGATGTAGGCTCGAATGGACTCCCCCTCCCTCTGCTTGATATTAATGAGGGACTCCGAACCCTTCCGGGGGCACCGACTGCTGATAAAATAGGCCACAAATTGGTGGCTGATTTGATCGAAGGAAAAGATGGTACCCGACTTCAGCACTGAGTATCAGTTTCTCGCCGCTCCCTTCAAGGTGGATGGGAAGGCTCGACATAGAATGGCATCGGGTGCGCCATGAAGCAGCATCATTATTCGGAAGGCCTCCAGATGATCAATCGGGTCTGAAGTCCCATCGTAGCTTTCGAACTGGAGGAGTTTGAAGTTCGACAGAATGGATTCCTGCATGATCATTTGAGAAAAGGGAGGGTCAGTGCAAATATCCTCACCATAAGCGAGGGGTGCATGGCGGAGTTTTTCGATCCGTCGGTTCATCTCCTGGAGCCTCCGGTCCAGAAAATCCTCTCGACTACGGGTCTCGAGGGTCCTCTGACAGAATGAGGGTAGAGATCTTTCAGGGGTGGAGTCATGGTCGGACTGGGGGCTTTCCACCCTTGGATTCATCTTTCCGGGAAAGACTGGGCGGCTGGCCCAAGTGGCGTGTCCCGCCGTTGGGTTTTGGAGTTCCGGCGATGCACTTTCCGGCCGCACCGATGCCTGTGGCTACTGCTGCTGTTGCATGGCCTGCACAGCTTCAGTTAGGCCTCTGACCTACTGCACCAGTAGGTCGAATTGCTTCGTGCCAACCGCCGTCACCGGAGGAGGAGGCAGAGGCTGGGAGACTGGAGGTGAGGTCAGAGCCTATGATCTGACCGCGGAGGCCGTAGATCGTCGTGTGGATGCCCTGTGGGGAGGCATCGAGCGAAGATCAGGTGGGAGAAAGAGGAGTGGATGTCGGAGAAGATGGCCAGAGGTGGTCCCGTTGAGCGCTCCTTTAAGAACAAGGGTACTGTGAAGGTTCACCCCTTCCTCTAGCGCCAATCCTGTTGGTGCAAAAATCCGCTTGCACCGGAGAAGCTGGATCGAGGGAGTCGTGGTCGCCGTCGGGAACTGCAAAAGAAGTCTAAATCGAAGGTGGGATTGCTCCGGCAAGACCCTCCGACGCTCAAGTCAGTTCTCTGCCTCAACAAGAATGGAGTACTCTAATGGAAATTTTAGCAGAGTTTTTGGGTAAAAAAATGAGAGCTTATCGAATAACGTATCTGGGGTCCCCTTTTATAGGCGAAAAGGGGGTAGTAGGTTGATAGTGACATCTGTAACCGTCTGACAGTGGATTGTCCGAAGTTAGGTGGAGTTTGTTGCAAAGAGTAGTGGAGTGGGATCGTGGCCACCGTCGAAACGTGACACATGGAGTCCGTTGCGGGTAGTGGAACGGCGCCCGTTGTCACGACTTGCCAGGAGGTGGGAGGAATCGTGCGGTATCCGTCGCAGGGAGTGGAGCAGAATCGTGGTCATTATAGCGATCTGCCAGGGAGTGATGGAGCCATGCGGAATACGTCGCAGGAGGTGGAGCAGTATCGTGGCCGTTATGGTGATCTGCCAGGGAGTGATGGAGCCACGCGAAATTCATCGCAGGAGGTGGAGCAGTGTCGTGGCCGTCACTGCGGCCTGCCAGGGAGTGATGGAGCCGTGCAAAATCCATCGCAGGAGGTAGAGCAGTGTCGTGGCCGTCACTGCGGCCTGCCAGGGGGCCTAGGCCTGTCGGCCGAAGTTCGGCTGGAGTGTCTGGCGGGGAGAGGTGGCTAGCCACCCATCTGAGAGGAGCTCAGAGTCTGGCTCCCGTAGGAGTCCAGATGAAGTCTTCTTGCAGTCGGAGTTGGGGACGAGACCCGGTTCCCGTAGGAGTCTGGATAGAGTCTTCCTGCAATTTAAGTCAGGTGCAAAGTCCGGCTCCCGTGGGAGTCCGGTCGAAGTCCACCTGCAATCAAGGCCAGGGATGAAGTCCGACGCCCATAGGAGTCCGGACAGAGTTTACCTGTAAGTGAAGTCGTGGGCGGAGCTCGGCTCCCGTAGGAGTCCGGGCGAAGCCTTCCTGCAGTTGAGGTTGGGGACGAAGTCCGGCTCCAGTAGGAGTCTGGACTAAGTCTGCCTGTAGCTGGAGTCGGAGATGAGATCTGGCTCCTGTAGGAGTCCGGTCGAAGTCTACCTGCAATCAAGGCCAGGGATGAAGTCTGGCTCCCATAGGAGTCCGGATGGAGTTTACCTGTAAGTGAAGTCGTGGGCGGAGCTTGGCTCCCGTAGGAGTCCGGGTGAAGCCTTCCCACAGTTGAGGTTGGGGATGAAGTCCGGCTCCCGTAGGAGTCCGGACTAAGTCTGCCTGTAGCTGGAGTCGGAGACGAGATCTGGCTCCCGTCGGAGTCCGATCGAAGTCCACCTATAATCAAGGCCAGGGATGAAGTCCGGCTCCCGTAGGAGTCCGGACGGAGTTTACCTGTAAGTGAAGTCGTGGGCGGAGCTCGACTCCCGTAGGAGTTCGGGCGAAGCCTTCCCGCAGTTGAGGTTGGGGATGAGGTCCGACTCCCGTAGGAGCCCGAACTAAGTCTGCCTGTAGCTGGAGTCAGAGATGAGATCTGGCTCCCGTAGGAGTCCGGTCGAAGTCCACCTGCAATCAAGGCCAGGGACGAAGTCCAGCTCCCGTAGAAGTCCGGATGAAGTTTACCTGTAAGTGAAGTCGTGGGCGGAGCTCGGCTCCCGTAGGAGTCCGGGCGAAGCCTTCCCGCAGTTGAGGTTGGGGACGAAGTCCGGCTCCCGTAGGAGTTCGGACTAAGTCTGCCTGTAGCTGGAGTCGGAGATGAGATCTGGCTCCCGTAGGAGTCCGGTCGAAGTCCACCTGCAATCAATGCCAGGGACGAAGTCCGGCTCCCGTAGGAGTCCGGTCGAAGTCCACCTGCAATCAAGGCCAAGGATGAAGTCCGGCTCTCGTAGGAATCCGGACGGAGTTTTTTACCTGTAAGTGAAGTCGTGGGCGGAGCTCGGCTCCCGTAGGAGTCCGGGCGAAGCCTTCCCGTAGTTGAGGTTGGGGATGAAGTCCAGCTCCCGTAGGAGTCCGGACTAAGTCTGCCTGTAGCTGGAGTCGGAGACGAGATCTGGCTCCCGTAGGAGTCCGGTAGAAGTCCACCTGCAATCAAGGCCAGGGATGAAGTCCGGCTCCCGTAGGAGTCCGGATGGAGTTTACCTGTAAGTGAAGTCATGGGCGGAGCTCGACTCCCGTAAGAGTTCGGGCGAAGCCTTCCCGCAGTTGAGGTTGGGGACGAAGTCCGGCTCCCGTAGGAGTCCGGACTAAGTCTGCCTGTAGCTGGAGTCGGAGACGAGATCTGGCTCCCGTAGGAGTCTGATCGAAGTCCACCTGCAATCAAGGCCAGGGATGAAGTCCGGCTCCCGTAGGAGTCTGGACGAAGTTTACCTATAAGTGAAGTCGTGGGCGGAGCTCGGCTCCCGTAGGAGCCCGGGCGGAGTCTGCAGGTGAAGTCGCGGGCGAGGTCCGGCTCCCGTAGGAGTCCGGACGGAGTCTGCAGGTGAAGTCGGAGTTGGGGGCGAGGTCCGGCTCCCGTAGGGGTTCGGACGTCGTGAAGAATTCGGTCGACGCTGGCGGGGTCCTGCCCGTCGGCAAAACTTGGGAGTGTAGCGGAAGCTCGGCCGCTCGAGAGGTTTGAAGAGATGTTGCCGGAGGTCGAAAGTCAGTTGGATCCCCGGAGGATCACTCCCATCATGAACTTCGGCTGGGGGGTATTTTATACCCAACAGATGTGTTCAGAGTTATCTCACGCCCTCTCCATATGACATCTCGCACCCAAGTAGATGATCTCACACCCTCTACCAATTTCACACACCCATCTGGAAGCAAGTGACATATGGCAAACATCGAAAAAAAGAATCTAAGAGTTGCTTCGCGCAGAAAGACTCTTCAGAGAAATTTTTTCGTTATTTTTTTGATGCATCGTGAGGCTTCTTTGGTCGGCATTTCTCTCCACCATTGATCAGTGCTTTTTGTGTTGTATTTTTATGGTTTCATACATGCATAATTTTACAAAATAAGTACACAGCAAAATTTTTAAAAATTTTCAGATTAAATCCAATTTAATCTAAACATGCATAAGATCATATCTTCAAACCATAATAGGATCATCATATGTAAGATAAGATTCAGATATAGAAATTAAATTGAGAAAATAAATTAAAACATACCTGAACATGGATTAATCTTCAACATGAATAGATGATCATGGATATCTTTCGAAGGTTTCTTGTAGCCACACAAGCGTCCGACCTCTATGGGTATCCACACGAGATTTTGATCTGATCAGAAGCCTTTTGATCTCATCGAAGTGCTAGCTTCCTTACAGAGATCGCATCTTGATGGTTAAAAATCTTTTTTTCTTCTAAAACACTCTTAGAGAGCAAGAAGATGTAGGAGGATCTTGATCTCTACGCTAGAGATCATGAAAAAAATTTTTTCTTTTCTTTTCTTCCTAAAATCCATGCACCAAATCTCTACAATAGAGATGTAATAATTTTATCCAACTTTTGGATAAAAAAAAGAGAAGACAACCATGTCTAAACATGGATAAGGAGGAGGAAACAAGATGTCCTCACAACCAACCCTTGGTTGTTGCAATAAAGAAGAGATCAAACCATAACTACCTCACGTCAAGAACCATGGACGCCACCCCTTCTCTCTTTTCTTTTCTCCACATTAAATCCTCTCCTCTAGGACGTGTAAAACCTCATGCTAATCCTCCAAAAACTATCCAATATGGTGGGGTACAAATAGATGAAGATAGGACTTCAAATTTGGATAGGAATCAAGAAACCAATTCAAGTAGGACTCTTGCAATATTTGTGACGCCCAAACCATCAGGTTTCACACCAGATTTTTCACAGTAAAAAAGTGTTTTTCTTTCTTTATTACATGCTAATAACAAAGGATGATTGGCATCAAAAATCTATGAAAGGTGTGGGATTTTGTGGCACACAAATTTAAGGTGGAGTGGGACTCTTTCTTGTGGTGCATGGAAGGAATTTTAATCCCAAGAGACTCTTAGTTAAATTGCTGTTTTAAATCCAATTAAAACATCAATTAGTCCTAATCATATTAGGACCATATTAGACTCAAATAAATAAGAATTTAAATATGATTTGAAGTCCAATTAATTTAGATTGGATGTCTCCTAATTGGAGGAGGAGTCCTAATCTAATTGGACTCTTTCTTGGTATTTGAGTCAAACTCAATTTTTAATCTTAATCAATGCACCATGAAAATGAAGATTCTCAATCTAATTAGGAATATATATATCCTAGTCTAATTAAGAATTGGATCAAATCCAAATCCTAATTCAATTGGAACTAATCATCTGATCTTTTTAGGGTTTATCCTATAATCCTATAGGATTGATCAAATCAAATCCATAATGAAACAAATTAAATCCAATCAAATTGGACTTGATACAAGCCCCATTGCTTAATCAAATTGAGCCAATTAGCAATCTTATTGCTAATTAATCCTCCTATAACTCACTAGCTTTTTAGTAAGTTATATAATACAATATTTACATTAGATCAATTATTAATCAAATTGATAATCAATTTTTGTTATGATTCATAATCGTAATTCAACTATCTGATCAGTCAAAAGCCTCTTTTGTGTGTGATCCCATAGGTTCTATTCTGTCTGATAGTGAAATATATTATGATCTCTATCACAATATCATTGAAACTCTTTTCAATAGATTGGAACAATTCCAACACAATCCATCAAGGACCATTGATCATCAAGATGATCCTTGTGAGTCTCATAATCCACCAGTGACACCTAATAGTATGTAGTGACAACCCAGCAGAATAAAAGATGAATCTCTAGGTGCAGTTAGTGCATGATACAGTCCCTCTATCATAAGTTCCGATCAGATGGCAGGTCATGGATAAATCGTCAAACCTCAGTATTGGTCATATGATAGATTCAATCAGCTCAAATGCATATGTGACTCTATGAAAACTCTTTTCCATCAATCACACTACTATGGCCATAGCCTTAAGGACTCAGTCTCTTAAATCTCATAGGACTACTCCCTTCTACTAGGATCGATAGATCCCATCTTGATGAACACCCCACTCCTACTGTGGACCAATTGTCACCAACATCCACTACAAGAGCTCCTTGAGACCCATGTTGATGTATCAATCAAACTCCAGTAGCCTCACTACTAGTAATGCCATCTCAGGTCAAAAGATCAGTCATATAACTGCAGCATGGAAAAAATTACTAACGAGTGAGCAGAGAACCATGTGACTTCTCGTGTTGGTCATGCTCAGTGCTAGTTGTTCTCTAACAACCATCTGCACTCTCGCTCCAGTGTCACTACACTACAGACTCGAGATTTGTCTGTCCGAAAGAAGTGATCCGTGTACTAGTCTATCCAGATCAATCACCATCCCCATAATGATCCTATGATCAAGAGTAATTTAGAAATTAATCATCAATGACACATATCTCAAATTCTTAACTTCTTGAAAATATGTGTCATCATCTTGTTAATTCCTTGGATGATTCATGGATACCTAAACATGAATGGTAATATAACTACCCAATAAGTACAAAACTATATCCTAGAGATATAATATGTGTCAGTCAAGATTGATTTTTGGAACATACATCCAACAATCTTCCACTTGCACTAAAGTCAATCTGCCATGTACCAAGGCCCATCTTTGTAAGACGGGCTTTAGTCTTAGGCTAGCTAAGTGACTTATCAGTGGGTCATCCACATCACATGTGGAGTTTGCTCTCTGCACCTCTACGTATTTCTACTTGAGGTAGTCACGTGTTCTGCTTTTCTATGTGTTTGGATATCTGGTGAGACTTAGACTTCTTAGAAAGGGCTATGGTGCCATTATCCTTGCAGTATAGTATCACGGTATCTGATGGCATGACAACCAATTCTGCAACTAACATTAGAACCAAAATGCATCCTACACATCTATAGTGTAGTCAGCTTTCATTGATCAATTATTTGAAACCCTTTCAAAAAATCGACATAGGAACACACCTCATGATGTAGACATTCTACCATCAATATTAGTCATAAAATCTAAATTGGTGTATCCTCCCATTTCTAGCTTTGATCCTTCTTCAAATTAAGAATATATTCTTAGTTCTTTTTAACAGCTTAAGGATGTTTTCACAGCAATCCAGCACTCATTGTCTGGATACAACTGATATCTACTTGTGTTAATCACAGTATAATTAGTTTAAGTACTTTATAGCATATGACTATGCCCGAGAGGGTAGCAGACCTCTCTCTGAGATTTCTATACTGAACCCTTTCAGCATCCAGTCTCTGTATTTTATCTATCAAAATACAAACATCCAATTGTATCTATCTCTATAGATCTTTAGGACACTCACTTTATGACTTTTATGGAGAAATCTATATTCAATCAAATTTTAATTGATGTCAGTTTTGGACACTCCCACTGACCCTTTTGAAAATCATAATTTCTCTTTTTTGATCAAACAATTTGATCATATCATCAAAATGACTTATTTCAATTCTAAGATTATTGTGGTCCTTGTGATCACCTATCACAAGAAGTGAAATTCATAGGCTATTCCATACAGAAATCTTTAGAAGATCTCTACTCAGGAAAGTTATTTCACATCCCTTTCTTAGAATCGATATCTCATATCGCCTCGTTGTAGGTTTGGGATCATCTCTATGCTCTCCATCTCCCATGAGAAATGACTTTCTCTACATCTTCTGTTAAACATACCTAAGTACCTTTCGGAAGGATTGGAGATCTTACTATGTGTATGAGGTGGAAGAGAAATATACGTCTACTGGCTGATTATGATAAATAAGTTTTTAAGGTCATATGGCTCATTGCTCTTCAGAGACACTCTCTTGGAGCTTTACTTTTCTTCCATTGCTTTATCTTGGTCAAATAATTTTTAAGAAGTTAGCATGTCGGGTCACAATCATATTATAATCCTTTCAGAAAGTAGTATCTCAAACTCTTTTAGAATGAGCTTTATAGTCCTATTCTTTAACATATCTACCTACTGTCCTAGACATAGACTGGACATCCTTGAATCTCAAAATAATTAAGATTTAGTTCTCACCATGCCACATCTCATACGGTGTGGTAGGAACAGATTTAGAGAGAATCCAATTCCATAGAAATAAAGCATGTCCCTAAAGAAACATAAATAAATCAGTAAAGTTCATTATGGACCAGACCATATCTTATATAGTCCCTTGACACTTCATATCTCATTGAGGTGAGATGTACTAAGATCAATCCAATATGAAATATTATCATTTTATGAGATAATCGAAATTTTTTTTTATTGGTATTACATCCTCGATCCAATCGAAGTACCTATAGAAATTTTTTGATTTATTTTTCTACTTATATCTGAATTCTTTGAATCTTTTAAAAATTTTAGATTTATATCTTATATATAAAATAGAGACAACTCTTTGATTAGCACATCATATGTACTACACACATCAAATGTGTACAAAGATAAGTATCTCAGTGGTCCTTTTCCTTTTGTCTCATAAGAGTAGCTTAGTCATATTTTCTCAAAGAGATGATACACAAACTAGATTTGACTCAACAGTCAATGAGCCTAAAGGCCCATATTCTCCAGTTTGTTAATGATTTCTTCTCTAATATGACTTAGCCTAAGGATCCACATATACTTTAAGCTTATCTTAATTCTGGATCTCTCAAATCTAATAGTATTCACTACTTGCTCAAGTTCACATATGCATCACCATGCAAATGAAAGAGACCATCTTTAAGAACTAAATCTAAATGATGACCGCAAAGGACAGATACCTATAACTGCAGCAGCAACTGTTGCCCTATAGCCAATTCAAGGGTTACTTCCTCAGCCCTCTACCTTTTCATCAACTCTACACTAGAGTCCATAGGTCAACGAGGAGAAAAAAAAATCGGAAGGATAACATTGAGCAATCTTGACATGCCTACTCTCGACGTGTCTTTATTTCTTTAGACTCTCCAGGTATTTACCTCTGAAATCTTTTAAAATTTCTTTGTTATCAACACTTTGAGCAATTCAGATAAGGTGCCATGATGGTCTTTTATATGGTACCTTACCACAAACTATCCATATAAAGTAATCAAAGATCGCAGGATCAAATTCATAAGCAATTCTTTGTGCATGATCATGTCGAACCTTTTGAGCTCTTTAATGTCCTTGATCATTATCAAATAACGATCATAGACTGACTGCCCATCACGCATCACATACATTGTGCAATTCTGATTATCTCACAACACTCGTAGATGAATCAATATGTCATTGACAGTAAACATGTGCTCATGCATAGCACCTATCTTAATTGTCGTTGTCCACCACTCATCAAGTATAGCTCATTGACTATGAGTTTAACAGATTGATAACAATAAAATAATCTGATAGAGTACATTAATTAATTTTTTAATATTAAGAATAATTCTTAAGTTTATAAGCCAGTCTATATACTCGATTTTGGTTAATCGATTGATATCTAGGATTTGAGCTAGAGGATTGAAAGCTGACACAATAAACAGTAGAGAGCAAAGATTCTAATTGAATATTTGTATTTATTTTATGATTTGCTCTAAAAATTTTTAGATGTAAAAAGAGACTCTCACTATTCTATCAGATCTTCCACACTCTCCGGGTGGAGAAATGAAAACACTAATGCGATAATTGAATTTCTAATGGATGCTGCGGTCCCACTGATGCTGTGCACCTCATCTAACAGTTATTGGTAACACGAATAAATATCGATGCATGGATAACTTTTTGCCTAGATACTTCTCTAAGCATGTTGCAGCCACTTGGTCTCTAAGTCATGTAGGCTCACCTAACAGTTATTGCCTACACTCCATAGTTAAGCTAGACCCACCGTTCACAAGTAGGTGTAAAGTCGTCATTGGATCCCTCACCTAACAGTTATTGGGCCCAATCCCATCTTTACCCCACAGCAACTCTTTGCTAATAGAGTGGTTGTATGTTTTTGATTCAACTGAACCACTGTAACCAGCTGAGAACAATCAATGTCGGTAGCATGCCCGCACATCTACAATGATGGAAGACTTTGGACTTAATATTTATGGAGAGATTTAGATTTAGATCTTATCTAATCAGCCATCACATGACTGATGTAATTGGCATGGGCTAAATCAAACTACCAAGCAACTATATTTGAGACTCAATCTTTCAAATTGGCCAGGTAAGTGGAGATTGGTGGGGATCTCCCTGTTGCTTTTCTTAGACACCAATAAATTGGCCAGATAAGTAAACAGAATCAATTAAATAATTACCTTTCAATTACTTGCCTGAGACACCAATTGGACAATTGATCTGAATAGGTTATCTTAGGTGAATCAAACTCGAGCCACAGAGCTGAATTAGGTCCTTAGGTTAATTTGATTCTACATATAGATGTTAATCGATTTGATCAACAATAATTATATGATCTAAAGCTCTATTGACCTCATCCTAATCAACACTTGACTCGATTCGATCATCTACTAAATCGATTTAGACCCAATATGATCAAATCAGAAACCCTTTGATGTAATCTAATTACATGACCTAATTTGATCTACGCATGACCAATCCCTCATACACAAACACTAATTTCAGATCTTAAATCAAAATTTTTAGATCTAAATTATTTACATGAAGACTAAATTTTAATCTCAAAATAATTTTAGATCATGCATAAAAACATGTATCATATACATAAACAAGTTCAGGACATAGAAATAAATTTCAGCCCTAAACATACTTTCATATATCATATATATGAATCATAACAGATCTCAAAACTATTTTTAGATCTAAATAATAAAACATATATCACATATATACTAAAAAAATCAGATCTATAAATTTAATTTAATTAAAAATTTTAACATCATTCTAGAATAACCATATAGCATAACAAATTATGCTAGGGCAATCTTATGTCAGAACGATATCAAAACTTTTTAGATCTGAAATTTTTCTCTACAGATCTCAAATCTAAATCTAAATCTCATACATATGATGTGGCTTTGATATCACTGTTGAATTTTTATGATTTCATGCACATATAATTTTACAAAATAAGTATGCAATAAAATTTTTAAAAATTTTTAGATTAAATCTAATTTAATCTAAACATGCATAAGATCATATCTTCAAATCATAATAGGATCATCATATATGAGATAAGATTCATATACAAAACTTAAAATAGAAAAAATAAATTAAAACATACTTGAATATGGATCAATCTTCAATGCGAACAGATGATCATGGATGTCTTCCGAAGGTCTCTTGTAGCCGCACAAGCATCTGACCTCTACGGATATCCACACGAGATTCTGATCTGATCAGAAGTCTTTTAATCTCACCGGGATGCTAGCTCTCTTACAGGGATCGCATCTTGATGGTTGAAAATTTTTTTTTCTCCTAAGATACTTTTAAAGAATAAGAAGATATAGGAGGATCTTGATCTCTACGCTAGAGATCATGAGAAGAACTCTTTCTTCTCTTTTCTTCTTAAAATTCATGTGTAAAATCTTTACAATAGAGATGTAATAATTTTATCTAATTTTTGGATAAAAAAAGAGGAGACAACCATGTCTAAACATAGACAAGAGAAAGAAAACAAGATATCCTGACAACCAACCCTTGGTTGTTGCAATAAAGAAGAGATCAAACCATAACTACCTCACGCCAAGAACCATGGACGCCGCCCCTTCTCTTTTTTATTTTCTCCACTTAAATCCTCTCCTCTAGGATGTGTAAAACCTGGTGCTAATCCTCCAAAAACCATCCAATATGGTGGGGTATAAATAGATGAAGATAGGACTTCAAATTTGGATAGGAATCAAGAAACCAATTCAAGTAGGACTCTTGCAATATTTGTGATGCCCAAACCACCAGGTTTCACACCAGATTTTTCACAATAAAAAAGTGTTTTTCTTTCTTTATTACATGCTAATAACAAAGGATGATTGGCATCAAAAATCAATGAAAGGCATGGGATTTTGTGGCACACAAATTTAAGGTGGCATGGGACTCTTTCTTGTGGCGTATGGAAGAAATTTTAATCCTATGGCACATAATTAAAACACCAATTAGTCCTAATCATATTAAGATCATATTAGACTCAAATAAATAGGAATCCAAATCTGATTTGGAGCCCAATTAATGTAGATTGGATGTCTCCTAATTGGAAGAGGAGTCTTAGTCCAATTGGACTCTTTTTTGGTGCTTGAGTCAAACTCAATTTTTAATCCTAATCCCATTAAGATTTAGTGCATCATGAAAATAAAGATTTTTAGTCTAATTAAGAATACATACATCCTAGTCTAATTAAAAATTGAATCAAATTCAAATCCTAATTCAATTGGGACTAATCATCCGATCTTTTTGGGGTTATCCTGTAACCCTATAGGGTTGATCAAATCAAATTCATAATGAGTCAAATTAAATTCAATCAAATTAGAGTTGATACAAACCCCATTGCTCAATCAAATTGAGCCAATTAGCAATCTTATTGCTAATTAATTTTCTTATAACTCACTAACTCTTTAGTAAGTTATATAATGCAACATTTACATTAGATCAATTATCAATCAAATTGATAATCAATTTCTGTTACGATTCATAATCGTAATTCAACCATCTGATCAGTCAAAAATTTCTTTTGAGTGTGACTCCATAGATTTTATTCTATCTGGTAGTGAGATATATTGTGATCGCTATCATAATATCATTGAAACTCTTTTCAATAGATTGAAATAATTCCAACTCAGCCCACCAAGAATCATTGATCATCAAGATGATCCTTGTGAGTCTCATAATCCATCAGTAATACCTAGCAGTATGTAGTGATAATCCAGCAGAATAAAAGATGAACCTCTAAGTGCAGTTAGAATAGATACAGTCCCTCTATCATGAGTTCCGACCAGATGACAGGTCATAGATGAATCGTCAAACCTCAGCATCGATCATATGATAGATTCAATCAGTTTAAATTCATATATGACTCTATAAAAAATTTTTTCCATCAATCACATTGCTATGGCCATAGCCTTAAGGACTCAGCTTCTTAAATTCCATAGGACTACTCCCTTCTGCTAGGGTCAATAGATCTCATCTTGATGAACACCCTACTCCTACAGTGGACCAACTATTGCCAACATCATTACAAGGGCTCCTTGAGATCCATGTTGATGTGTCAGTCAAACTCCAGCAGCTTCATTGTGAGTAGTAATGTCATCTCAGGTCAAAGAACCAGTCATACAACTGTAGCATCGAGAAAGCCACTAACGAGTGAACAGACATCCATGTGATTTCTCATGTTGGTCATGCTCAATGCTAGTTGTTCTCTAACAACCACCTGCACTCTTGCTCCAGTGTCACTACACTGCAAACTCGAGATCCATCTGTCCGAAGGAAGCGATTCATGCACTGATCTATCCAGATCAATTACTATCCCCATGATGATCTTATGATCAAGAGTAATTTAGAAATTAATCATCAATGATACATGTCTCAAATTCTCAACTCTTTGAGAATATGTGTCATCATCTTGTTAATTTTTTGAATAATTTATGGATACATAAACATGAATGGTAATATAACTGCCCAATAAGTGTAAAACTATATCCTAGAGATATAATATGTGTCAGTCAAGATTGGCTTCTAGGGCATTATCCAATATTTTGGCCATCTAAGGGCCACATAGGAGGCGCTAACCTGAAGATGGCATGAAGAAAAATCAGATATGAGGGGAGGCATGACAAATAGACAAGAGTCCTTAACAACATGGACTCTTTCATTAGGCGCATGGATGTGGGCGGCTAGGCTTCCTTTTTATTCAAACATTTTCGATAAAATATGTGATTAAGAGATAGAAGGACTCTTCTACGCCTCTTAATAATCAGATTACGATCTCATATAAAAATTTCATCGGAGATTAAAAGGATATAGAAGGAATGGGGCATCCCATCCATGGGATGCCAACTAATTTTTATGCACACAAGTTAAATCCCATGTGCAAGAAAAATTCTTGGCATGTGGGATGCTGATTTTATGGTGCCTAATCCCTAGTTCATCTAGCCAAGGGTTGACCCAACTCAAAGCTAAAATTAATTTGATTTAATTTGAATTTAATTAGCCTAATTTGGAATCAAATTCGAATCTGATTCGAAACAAGGAGCTAGGATTTGCAATATGTGCTAGCATGTCTATTTTGTAAACATGATCTAATCTAATTAGATCTTTAATCAATTCTCTTTGTGTATGACCCATTAGATTCTACATCTAGCCAGCAATAGATCCAAGTGCAAGTTGACCTGATTTGATTAGAATTTAATCTAACTAATTTAGGTCCAATCAAGCTAACTCAATTTGAGCAATTAGAATCCTTTCTAATTGACAATCGAATTAAACTCTTTAATTTGATCAAATCTATAAAATAAGGTTGACATCTAGTAATGTATCATGTCTATCTGAAAGATATAGAATTTTGATAAAAATATCAAAAATATCTTTTCGTAGAAAATTATCATGTACTTCGATACTACGATCATCCTACATCCCGAATATGACTCTGGATGTAGAATGATGTCAAATCTAATATCATATTCATATTTCTCTTAATCTTATAATGTTAATTCAATTAATAAAATATTAAAAATTCTTTCTAATTTTTATCTTGCTTTGATCAAAGACTCCTTGAATCATCAGTCGATTAGAGCAAGTAGGATGCAATCTCCTCTTACCAGGACTAATCGATCTATGTTGACCTACTTACAACCTCCATACATATTCCACCATATTTAGAATACTCCATATATAACTAAGTCATGAATGAGTATGAACCAAAATATAGATTCATGTATACAAGGTTCTATGGTAGTCTCAAGTTAAAGGATTACATGCACAACTTTCACTATAAGAAAAAATCTTTTGATGGGTAAGTTGATTCCATAAGATGTTTCTTAAGTTGGATCAATTCAGTGAACTCATTCTCTAATGAACATCCACATCTTTGTATTAGTATCTCACACAAGTGGCTTATGAGATCAGCCACCCTCTCCATCGAGCATACATAGGAAGTACTAGTCTATTCAAAACATAGATCTCCTACTCAATGCTCCTATGACTATGAATATTCTAAATCATATTTTTTAAGATTTTAGATCTCATAGGTATGATGTCATCATAATCCTAAAGCAATTGTCCTGATTTATGGAGTTCATCATAATCATTACAAAAGTAAGATGCAGCCTATAATGAAAAATAAATATCTTTTATTTATAAAGTATCAATTGTTAGAAAATCGGATAGGCAGCATGTACAAATTTCAAAACTTTTTGAAAAATATAATATAAAATAAAATGGGTTAAACCCTTTAACCCCACATACAAAAGATCAAATCTAATCCTACCCAAGTCCAAGAGAAAATATATATATACAATCTATAATTTAGAGAAAAGTATGAGATCAGATCTCATTACCTTGACGCAGGTAGATATTCACTACTTCTAATGATCATGAATTTATACATGCTCGAGCTGCACATGTGTCCGACCTTTATGAGTATCCATCAAGATCAATTTCGAACTGATCTCCTCATTGTATAATTTTTTTTCAAGAAGAATCTTAGTCTTGAGATCTTAGATCAACACTTTGATCTGGATTACGCGATCAACTCCTTGATCTGCAGTCTTCTTCTTCTTCTCCTCGATCTTCACTCTTGAAGACAAAACAACAACATTTTTTGGTGTGTGGAAAGGAGATGCCCAACTTTTGGGTGTGGAAGAGAAGAGAGGGAAGAGAGGAGGCGTGGAGAAGGGAGAGAGAGGAATTTGTTTCACAAAAAAATTTTATTCTTTAGAAACCCTAGAGACATGCTCTTTATGTAGGCACTACCCTAACACATAAAAGGAACCCAATTATCTTAAAAAGATAGATCCTTATCTCATAAGAATCTTCTACCTTTTTAATCTAATTTATTCCAATTAAAATCAGATATAATTGATATATAATCAGCCTCTTTAGGTAGGTACGAGGGGTGCCCTAGGAATATATGTTAGGTAGTCGGGGTGCCAACTCTTGGTGCCCCACATAAGGGTTTCTTGCCATATGAGAGGAGGCATGGTCCCTCTCTCTCTCCTCCATGCCATGCCACATAAGAAAGGGTGGGCCCCTTTTGTAATATCCTGAGATTTAGCACCCATTTTCTGCCAAAAACAAAAGTAGACGCCATCCATTCTTCCATTTATTCCACATGTACTCTAAAAGATAATTAAGAGATAAAAAAGAGATATTGTTAGGATAATTATGCCAACTAATTGACTTAATCAAATTCTCTTGGGCTCATAATTAAAATCCAATTAAATTTAAATGGATTTAGATTAGGTTTAAGACTATGTACTTATTCAAATCGAAGTCCCAAAAGGAATTATGTTTAACCGTGTGCTAGCATGGTTCTCATAAACCTAATAGAATTTCAATAAATCCTAATCCAATTGGAACTTCATAAGTCCAATTGGCAAATTTGAGATTAAATCTTTTAATATGTGACCCCATAGGTTCTATTCTATCTGGTAGTGAGATATATTGTGATCTCTATCACAATATCATCGAAACTCTTTTTTATGGATTGAAATATTCTCAATTCTACCCTTCGAGGGCCATCGATCATCAAGATGATGCCCGATGAGTCTCACAATCCACCAATGACATATAGCAGTATGTAGTGACAATCTAGTAGAATGAAAGTATGAATCTCTAAGTGCAGTTATCGTATGATTCAGTCCTTCTATCGTGAGTCTCGACTTGATGAAGGTCATAGTGAACTCATCAGACCCCATTGTCAGTCATATGTTAGATTGGCTCGATTCTAGTTCATTTATGAATTTTATAATTTTTTTTTTCAGTATTTACACTTACTTTGGCCAAAGACTTTCTGAACTCAGTCTCGCAAATCGTATAGGACTTCTCTTTTTCTACCAAGGTTGATAGATTCCATCTAGATGTATCCTACTTCAAATAGCAAATCTGAACCTACTGAAGTCAATATACATAGCAAGGATCCAAATGGCTAAGGACCAAGAAAATGTGTAGTTAAACCCAATAGCCTCGCTGTGAATAGCTAATGACACTGCAAATCAAAGGACCACTCATACCACTGCAGCATTGAGAAGACCACTGACGAGTGAGTAGACGTCCATGTGGTTCTCGTGTTAGTCATGCTTAGTGCAAGTTATTCTCTAACAACCACCTGCATATTCACCCCAGTGTCTCTACACTGTAGATCTGAGACTCATCTGCCTATAAGAAAGGTGAACCATATCTCAATCTCAAATGGATTGATCACTATCCTCCGTGATGATCTTTTGATCGAAAGTATTTAGAAATTAACTACTAATTAATGTATGTCTCAAATTCTTAAAACTTTAAGAATATACAAAAATCATCTTTGTTAATTTTTAAGATAAATCATGGACACATGAATATGATTGGAAAGAAAAAATCTTTTATTGATAATAAAAAGATTACAAGTATAAGTTTAGGTCCTGAAATTACATAATGTGTCAGCCAACAATTGACTTCTAGGACATAAATCCAACAAACTCCCACTTGACGTAAAGCCAATTGGCCATATACCTAAGATCCATCTTCACAAGGTGAGCTTCGATCTTTTGCTGGCTGAGAGACTTGGTCAGTGGGTCTGCCACATTCAGCATGGAGTCGACTCTCCGTATGTCGATGAACTTTTTTTTTGAGGTTTTCGCGTATGATGTGAAATTGCCGCTTTATATGCTTAGACTTCTGGTGGGACCTGAGCTCCTTAGCGAGGGCTATGATGTCGTTGTTGTCACTGTGCAGTACAATGGCATCTGATGGCATTACATCCAGCTCCACAATGAACTTCTTGAACCAAAAATCTTTCTTAACAGTTTCAGAGGTGGTGATGTACTCAGCTTTCATGATCGAATCTATAATGATCAGCTGTTTGAAACTCTTCCAGCTAACCGCACCATAATTACATAAGAAGATACACCCTGATGTAGACTTTCTATCATCGACATCAGCCATAAAGTTTGAATCGGTGTATCCCTCAACGTTCAGTTCTGATCCTCCACCAAAGACCAACATCAAATCCTTAGTCCTTCTCAAGTACTTAAGAATATTTTTAACAATAATCCAGTGTTCTTCACCTGGATTCGCCTGATATCTGCTCGTGACACTTATGACAAGTGCTATATCAGGGTGTGTACATAACATGGCATATATGAGGCTCCTTGTTGCCAAAGCATAAGGAATCTTGCTCATGCACTGGATCTCCTCAGGTGTGTCAGGATACATCTTCTTGGAGAGATGAATGCCATGTTTAAGAGGCAAAAGACTCCTCTTAGAGTTTTTCATACTAAACCTCTTTAGCACCTCCTCTATGTACATTTGTTGTGTGAGTCCTATCATTCTCTTAGATCTATCTCTATAGACCTTTATACCAATAATGTAGGAATCTTCTCCTAAATCTTTTATGACGAACTCTTTTGATAACCATACTTTGATCGACGTCAGCATGGGAATATCATTCTCAATCAAGAGGATGTCATCCACGTACAATATAAAAAATGTGACAGTACTTTCACTGACCTTTTTATACACACACGACTCCTCATTTTTGATGAAATCAAATATTTTGATCACATCATTGAAGCGAGTGTTCCAACTCCAAGATGCTTGCTTGAGTCTATATATGAATCTTTGTAGCTTGCAGACCTTGTAATAACTATCACTGGACGTGAAATACGGACAAAAATATTTCATGATAGTCAATGCCTTCGTGTTGACTATAACCTTTCGCGACTAGCCTTGCCTTATAGGTCTCTATTTTATCATCCGATCCAATTTTTCATTTATAAATTTATTTGCACCCAATAAGTACAATACCTTCAAGTGGATCTACTAAGGACTAAACCTTGTTGGAATGCATGGAGTCAACTTCTGACTTCATTGCTTCCATCTATTTTTCAGAGTGTAGATCTAACATTGTCTCATCGTAGGTTTTGGGATCATTCTTAATGTCCCTATCTCCCACAAAGAATGCTTCCTCTAAATCTTCTGTAAGAATACCCAAGTATTTTTCAGGAGGATGGGAGATTCTACTTGATCTACGAGGTGGAGGAGGTATCACATCTACTGGATCATTACTGAGTTCAGGTTCTTGGACTCGATGCTTTTCAGAGATTTTCTCTTCGAGCTCAATTTTTCTCCCACCGCCTCCATCTTGGATAAACTCTTTCTTCAAGTAGACGGCATGGTGGCTCACAATCATATTGTGATTCTCAGGAAGATAGAAGTAGTATCCCATGGATTCTTTAGGATACCCTATAAAGCGAGTCCTAAAGGGCCTGGCCTCTAATTTGTCTGCTTGCTGTCGCTTGACATGGACCAGACATTTTCAAATCTTGAGATACCTAAGAGTTGGCTTCTTACCATACCATAACTTATATAATATGGTAGGAACAGATTTAGAGAGAACCCGATTCAAAAGATGAATCACAGAAAGCAATGCATGTCCCCAAAGAAAGACAGGAAGGTCTGTGAAGCTCATTATGGATCGAACCATATTTAATAAGGTCTGATTCTGCCTTTCAGATGCCCAATTGAGCTGAGGTATTTTTGGAGGTGTCCACTATGAGACTATGCCATTATCTTTGAGATAGATCCAAAATTTTTTACTAAGGTATTCTCCTCCTCGATCTGATTGAAGAACCTTTATGGATTTTTCAATCTATATTTTTACTTCATATCTAAACTCTATAAACTTTTCAAAAGCTTCAGACTTTCGGTACATCAGATACACGAACCCATATTGTGAATAATCATTGATAAATGTTATGAAGTAGGCATAGCCTCTCTTGGCTTGTACATCAAATGGACCACACACATCAGTGTGTACCAGAGCTAATATCTCAGTGGCCCTTTTTTTCTATCCCACAAAGGATAGCTTGACCATTTTTTCTTGAAGACACGATTCACAGACTGGATAAGACTCGAAAGTCAATGATCTGAGAAGACCATCTTTCTCTAGTTTGTTGAGTCTGTCCTCTCTAATATGGCCTAGCCTAAGATGCCACAGATACTTTTGGCTAATCCTATCTCTAGGTCTCTTAGATCCTATGGCATTCACTATTTGCCCATTAATATTTACACTCGCATCCGTATGCAAATGGTAAAGATCGTTAATCAAGAAAGTACATGCGATATTTTTATTTCTAAAATAAATTGAACACATATCTTTATTGAAATAAAAATTATAGTTATCCTGTGCCAGCACAGAGATAGAAATTAAATTTTTATTGGCTATAAGTACATAATAATAGTCTTTCAAAAGCAAACTAAGTTCTAACGATAGTCGCAGAGGATAGGTTCTAACAGCTACAGTAGCAACCCTTGCTCCATTGTCAATCTGGAGAGTGATCTTGCCTTCCCTCAGCCCTCTAACTTCTTCAAGATCCTGCATAGAAGTGCACAAATAAGTACTTGAACCAGAATCAAGAATCCAACTAGAAGAAGAGGAAACCATTAGATTAGTTTCAATAACGAGTAATTCAGACGTATCTTTAGAAGACCCATCCTTCTTCCTGCTCTTGACAGTCGCCAAGTAGGTCGGACAGTTCCTTCTCCAGTGGCCTTCGACGTTGCAATGGAAATATTTTTTTTTATCATCGGCCTTCTTCGAAATTTATTTCTTGGGCTTGGCCTCATTCTTCTGTTTCTTTACAAATTTTTTCTTCTTCTTAAAAGAAGACTTTCTTTTGGAAGAAGCCCGCTCCACAGCTAGAATTGTGCTCCTTGAACTTTTTAAGGTGCCCTCTACAGTTACCAACATATTCAATAACTTAAGAAAAGTGGCATTAATTTTATTCATATGGTAGTTCATGATGAACTGCCCATATGAATCAGGAAGAGACTGGAGGATCAGATCCACCTATAATTTTTTGTCTATGTTCATATCGAGCTTCTGAAGCTCCTCTATGTCTTTGATCATTATCAAACAATTATTATTGATGGATTACCCATCATGCATCTTTGCTTTAAAAAGTCTCTGAGAGACCTCAAAGCGGGCTGTGGACTCTATTTAGCATACAACTCTTGCAGATGAACTAGCATCTCTCTGAAGTCCTCATGTCTTCATGCTGTTGCTGAAGATCATTAGACATGGATGCTAAGATGTAGCACTTTGTCTTGTTATCTTCATCCATCCATTTCTCAAATGTAGCTCGTTGATCAATGGATGGACGAGCAGGTAACACAGGCACTTCCTGATCTAGGACATGGGTGAGTTTCTCAAAGTTGAGAATAATTCTTAAATTTTGGAGCCAGTCTTTGTAATTGGTGCCGGTCAACCTATCTATATCGAGGATTCAGGCTAAGGTGTTTGAACTCAATATGGTTATCTGTAGAGAGAATATTTTTTAGTTAGATTTTGTACTTATAAGATTGTTTGTTCTAAGGACTTTAAAAATAAACAAAGGCTTCCACTATTTTTTCGAATCTCCCACACTTCTCGGGTGGAGAAACAAAAATCTATATGCGATCGATTTTAAATGGATACTGCAATCTCATTAATCTATACACACCTCATCTAACAGTTATTGATGAGTATAGACTAATGAGTGGATAACACTTTATCCATTGCTTTACTAAGCAAGATGTAGTGGGCTTGGTCTCTAAGTCTTGTGGCCTCACCTAACAGTTATTGACATATTTTTTAATTAAGTCAGATCCATCGTTCACCAGCAGGAGTAAAGCCATTATTGGGATTCTCACCTAATAGTTATTGAGTCCAACCCTATCTCTACCTTGGGACATCAAATGTTAATAGAGTGGTTGTACTTTTTTGATACAATCGAATCACTATAACCAGTCGAGAATGATCAACGTCAGAAAGACATCCATATCTCTATAATGATGGAAGACCTCTAGACTTAATATTTAATGAGGAGATTTGAATTTAGATCTCTTCTAAATCAGTAGATCTGACATCCAACTGATTATATTAGGTCAGCACATCAAAAAGTCTAACCATTGTAGTTGATATGGGTGAACTCAAGTCAACAAGTAACCTAACACAAAATTGAATCTCCCAAGATGGCTAGGTAAGTTAAGATGTGTGGGTCCCCCATTGCTTTTTTTAGACATCAATCAAAATTGGTCAAGTTAGATAATAGAATTAATTAAATAACCACCATCTAAATACTTGTCTTAGACACTAAATTGATCGATTAGGTTAACCTATTGAAACGGACCTAAACCACTGAGCCAAATTCGATCTTGAATTAATCAACTCATATCAAAATATGAATTGATGTGATGAACTATAATTAAACTCAATTTTGAGCCTCTTTGATCTAATCTTAATTAGCCATCAATTAGGTTCAATTAACTGCTCAAAATCGAAAATGGGTTCTAGCCTGATCTAATCAATTAGACCTTAATTGTAGTTTGATTACTTAGACTTAATTTATTCCACCCATACCCACATGTAATAATATAATTTTAGATATAAAAATAACTTTTAGATTATATTTCATTGCATGCAATTAGTGACTTATGATCTTGAAACTATTTCAGATCTAAACCTAATTTCATATATCAAATATATGTAGTTTCAGATCTAAATTAAATATGCATCACCTATACATTAAATTTCAGATCTAAAACTAAATTTATACATATAATATATATATATATAATTAAATATAAAATAATGATTAAAATATTTTAAAAATATATTTTCAAAAATCGATTCACATCAAACTAAGACAACCTTTACAATATAGAGGGTAAACCCTATATCAGAACAACTTTATATCAGTTTGATGTAAATTTTTAATCATTCTAATTTCAGATATAAACTTAAAATTAAATATATCATATATACTAATTTTTAGATTTAAAAGATTAATTTAATTATTTTAAAAATAGTTTTTCAAAATCGATCAATCTTGTGCTAGGATAATCTTTGCAATATATGGGGTAAACCCTACATCAAGATAATCTTATATTAGCATAAAATTAATTTTAAATTATTAAAAATTTTAGATCTAATCTAAAAATTAGATCATATGTATTTTTAAAAATCAATGACTCTGATACCACTATTACAAAATTGGATAGGCAGCATGTGTAAATTTTAAAATCTTTTGAAAAATATCATAGAAAATAAAATAGGTTAAACTCTTTAACCTCATATGCAAAAGATCAAATCTAATTTTATCCAAGTCCAGAAGAAAATACATATATACAATCTAAAATTTAGAGAAAAGTATGAGATTGGATCTCATTACTTTGGTGTGGATAGATATTCACCGCTTTTATTGATCACATATTCGTAGATGCTCAAGCTGCACATGTGTTTGATCTCTACGAGTATCTATCAGGATCAATTTCGAACTGATCTTCTCATTGTATATGAAGCAAAAATTCAGTGCAAGGGCAAAATGGTAATTTTAAAACTTTTTCAAAATTATTATTTTACAGTGAAATTATTAATTAATCTTATTAATTAATACTAATTAACCCTATACTAGGATCTAAATATGATATAACAGCATGCATTTAAATTTGAAATTCAAATTTGAAACAGTAAACTTTTTACTGTACTGTGTTCAGAACACATCACCTTTTGCGGGTAGTCGATCACTGCAATTTGATTATCGTCGGTGGACTCTGATCATCACGTCATAGCCACACTAGTATCTGGCCTCTGTGGATCATCCACATGAAGCTCCCATCTGATCGACTCCTCACGAATGCTAGTTCGTGATTTCACCCTTTTGATGACTGATGTTGATCGAACTCCTTCGATCGATGTGTGCCGACTCTTTGGATGCTTCAAATCATCTGTATGGTTGGTTGAGAGGCTGATGGATCTCTCCCTAAAATTTGGTAGACTCACGACACTCGTGGCACGTCAATCTCACTTCCTGAACCCTAGGTAGAAACCCTAGGGTACACACCAAAAACCCTGCGCCCAATTTTCTTTATTTTCTTTCTTTTCTCTCAGAAGGTTTTGGACCTTCATATTATGCACAAGGCTTCCTCACGCCCCACTTTCTTTCTCAAAATTTTTCTACGCACGCCCCACCTCCCTATCTCTTTTAAAACAGTTCAAAACGTGTCTTATCCACGTGAGAGGATAAAGACAAGTGGTTACACATTTGAATTCAAATCAAATTTGAATTCAAATAAAAACCAACTCATCCCTATCCACTTGTGGCATGAGAAGAGAAGGGCGTGGACTCTTTGTGCGTGGAAAGGTTTCACGAGAAACTCTTTCTCATGTGAATTATGTGGCGCACAAGATGGATAAGCTTGAAGGCAAAAAAAAGATAAGTTATCCATTCAAATTCAAACATGCTTTGAATTTGAATGGTTAACTAATCAGCTTTATCCATCTATATGGTGCACAAAAGTGGGCATGAGAGAGCTTTGCGTGGGAGAAAATTTATGAGAAGTTTCTTCTCGTGAATTCAAATGGGTGCAGAGATTTAAGGTGGTGTAGGGATTCAAATTCAAATGGTGGTTTGATCTTAATTGAACCAACCTAATCAAAATAGGTTAAGCACAATTAGACTAAATTAAGCCCAACTTAATTAGACTTAATTAGGCTCAATAAAATTCTAATCAAATCAGAAATTGACTAAGCCCAACCCCTGATCAAATCAGAGACCAAACCATCTCGATGATTAGGTCAACTCTTAACCTAATCGGGTCAAACCCAACTGAATCCAATTCAATTGAACTTGATCCAAAAATAACTACTCAATCAAATTGAGTTAATTAGTGATTAAATCACTAATTAAAACCTCTCATAATTATTGAGTCCAAATTCGATGGGCAATCGGGTATCAAAGTCCATCACTATGAAACCTTGATCGAAGAGTTCAAATTTCAAATTCAAAATTTGAAATTCAAAATTTTGACCTCGGTACCCAAAATGTGTGAAACTCATGATCAGAGAATCCTAATTCTCAATCATAGAGTCTCAGATACAAAAGACTCATAATCAGCTATCAGATTAGAAAGGAACCTCTAATGTGTGTGACCCCGCAGGTTCGAACCTAAGTCGGTAGCACAGGAACTAATTCCTGTACTAATCGAAGTGACCATCTAGCAATGATACCCGATGATCGGATAGGTCGAATAGTCGCAATCACAACATTCAGAACTTATGTGAATATGGTTACCATATAATTCATCCCTTTTGACCCCTGTGTTTAGGATGACTCAGGGTTAAACTGTCAACCCTGATGAGATCATCCGAATCGTGCTCAACTCAATTAGTCCTGTAACTCCTCACTAGGACTACCCTGGCCAAGGTTTTGCTAAATTGAAACACGACTGTACACAGCTCCTAAATTGGAGTGGTCAATCCCATCTTGACACATGCACCGACAAGTCAAGTACTTGACTACACCCAGCAGCCTTCCATCACTGAATTAGAAATTCAGGTAGTCCAGTGCCTAAGTGCAGTGAATTGCTTGCAAGTCACCGTGGTGGTCTCAGGTCGGAGGGACATTTATACCCATATCCCATCGGAGCAAATTTTGACAGCAGAAATAGCTCCGGAGTCGGTCACGTTCAGTGCAGATGTACCATTACATCTCACCTGTATGCCATACCAGTGTCTCCACACTCTTTGGTTATGAGGACAACCAACCCATATGGCACACAATGACTTATGCTCGATAAACGTTGTCGTCCTTGGTAACAACGTATCATTTGGTCGCGAACAGGTTTAAGGACTAAGCGACAAATCCTCCTTGGTCGAGTCTAAATAGTCTTAAGGACTTCACCACAACACAGGAGTTCATTAGAAGATGAATATTTATGATAAAAAAATACCAAAATAACTTTTATTTATTTATAATTCATGTACTAATACAAAAGGAGCACAACCGTCAACAGGCTGACGATTGGCTTTGCGATACTATTTCCAACAATCTCCCACTTGGCCTAAAGCCAATCGGTGCAGTATCTAATACCCATCTTTGACTTGTAGTCATTGAACTCCTTCACCGCAATGGCTTTAGTGAATGGGTCGGCCAGGTTCTCCTTCCCGTTGATCTTTTGAAGGTCGACGTCACCTCGATCCACGATCTTCCAGATGAGATGGTAGCGACGCAGAATATGCTTCGTCTGCTGGTGTGCCTTCGGTTCCTTCGCCTGAGCAATGACTCCAGAGCTGTCACAGTAGAGCAAAACTGGACCAACAAGGGAAGGTGCTACTCTGAGCTCGGTGATGAATTTTCTCAGCCACACCGCTTCTTTGGTAGCATCTGATGTAGCAATATACTCTGCCTCGCATACTGAATCAGCCACAATGTGCTGCTTGAAACTCTTCCAGCAGACAGCCCCATCATTAAGGGTAAAAATAAATCCTGACACACTCTTGCTGTCATCATGATCAGACTGGAAACTAGAGTCTGTAAACCCTATAAGTCTTAAGTCCGATTCACCATATACAAGCCACTGGTCCTTAGTATTTCTTAAATACTTCATGATGGTTTTAACAACCTTCTAGTGATTCTCTCCTGGATCAGATTGGTATCTACTCACTACCCCTAGTGAGTATGCCACATCTGGTCGTGTACATGTCATGGCGTACATGATAGATCCCACTGTCGAAGCATATGAAATCCTACCCATATGCTCTCTCTCTTGAGGTGTTGTCGGACAATCTCTTTTCGAGAGAGAAATTCCATGGCCTATCGGTAGATAGCCTTTCTTGGAATTCTCCATGCTGAACCTTTTCAGCATAGTATCAATGTACATGGACTGGGATAAGCCAAGCAACCTTTTGGATCTATCCCTATAGATCCTCATCCCTAGGATGTAGGAAGCTTCTCCCAGATCCTTCATGGAGAACTGTGACGACAGCCAAATCTTTATTCCCTATAATGCAGGGACACCATTCTCGATTAAAAGAATGTCATCCACATACAATACAAGAAATACTACTACTGGACCATTAGCCCACTTATAAATGCAGGATTCTTTTCCATTCTTAACGAAGCCATACGTTTTGATCATCCTATCAAAACGTATGTTCCAACTCCGAGATACCTGCTTAAGTCCATAAATAGACCTTTGTAGCTTGCATACCTTAGACTCATCTATGGATGTGAACCCTTCAGGTTGTATCATATACACCTCTTCATCCAGCTCTCCGTTTAGGAAAGCTGTCTTCACATCCATCTGTCAGATTTCATAGTCTAGATGGACAGCTATCGCAAGCATAATCCGAATGGATTTGAGCATTGCCACAGGAGAAAATATCTCATCATAGTCTATACCATAACGTTGACGATATTCCTTGGCAACCAGACGGGCTTTATAGGTCTCCACCTTTCCATCTGTGCCCCTCTTCCTCTTGAAGACCCACTTACACCCTATGGGTTTCACCTTTTCGGGTGAGTCAACCAATGTCCACACATCGTTGACCTTCATGGACTCCATTTTGGATTTCATGGCCTCTAGCCATTTCTCAGAGTCAGGTCTCTGCATTGCATCCATGTAGGTGATCGGATCCTCATCGTTTTCATCAAGTTCGACAGGATCGCCATCCCGGACCAAAAAACCATAGTATCTGTTCGGTTGATGTGGTACTCTACCAGACCACCTTAAGGGTGCATAATCAATGGGCTCCAGATCTGATCTAATCAAATCCGGTTCAGGTTCAGTAACATGTGTCGGATTTTTCACCTATCGAACTTCGTCAAGTTCGACCTTAGAGGCAACAGTTCCTTCACTAAGGAACTCCTTTTCTAAAAAGATTGCCTTAAGGCTGACAAACACCTTTTGCTCATCAGCAAGATAGAAATAATACTCTTTGGTCTCTTTTGGGTACCCTATAAAATTACACTTGTCAGACCTAGGTCCAAGCTTGTCTGTAATTAAATATTTAACATAAGCCGGACACCCCCAAACCCTAAGGTGTGAGAGTACTGGCTTACGTCCTATCCATATCTCATATGACATTTGGGCTACAGACTTACTCGGAACTCTATTTAGAAGGTAACAAGCCGATTCGAGCGCATATCCCCAGAGGGAGATCGGCAGACCAGCAAACCTCATCATGGATCGAACCATATCCAATAAGGTCCGATTCCTCCTTTCAGACACACCATTATGCTGTGATGTTTCAAGAGGAGTCCACTGAGAGAGAATCCCATTCTCTCCTAGATACGTCAGAAATTCATTGGAAAGGTATTCACCTCCTCGATCAGATCGAAGAATTTTAATACACTTCCCAGTTTGTTTTTCTACCTCATTTCAGAATAGTTTGAACATTTCAAATGACTCCGACTTATGCTTCATTAAGTAGACATACCCATACCTCGATAGGTCATCTGTGAAGGTTATGAAGTAGAAATATCCACCTCTTGCACTTGAGCACATAGGTCCACATACATCAGAATGTACCAGACCCAAGAGTTCACTGGCTCGCTCACCTTTTTCAGTAAAAGGTGACTTGGTCATCTTTCCAAGAAGACAAGACTCACAGGTTGGAAGTGATTCACAATCACCAAGTTCAAGAATTCCTTCTTGAGCCAACCTATTTATCCTGTTCTTATTGATATGACCTAGCCTACAGTGCCAAAGGTAGACTTCTGACACATTATCTATTCTAGGATGTTTACTGAAGTTTTGAACCACATTAACAAGCTGTGATAGTAAGTAAATTCCATTATTTAATTGTCCAACAAATATTGTAACACCATTCAAAATGATATTGCAAATATTTTCTTTTATTAAAAAATCATAACCGTACATGGCCAAAAGGCCTACAGAAATAATATTTAATAAAAAGCTTGGACAATAGTGACATTCACTTAGAATTACATTATGAGAATTGATTACAAGACTCATGATTCCTAAAGTTAGAACTAGAACTTTGCTTCCATCTCCAACATTCAGGAACCTCTCGCCTTCATCAAATCTCCTACTGACCTGCAAACCCTGCATCGAATTACAAATATGATAAGGGCTTTCAGTATCCAATACCCAGGCAGTAGTATTACAAATGAAAAAGTTGCAAGGAGTTATCATATAATTACCTTGCTTCTTCTTCGGCCTGTTCGGGTCCAGGGAGGCAATGTATTGAGGACAGTTCCTCTTTCAATGCCCCTACTTCTTGCAAAAGAAGCACTCCGCCTGGCTCTGGTCGGGCTTCTGCTTCTTGGTCTAACCCTGTGCAACCGTCCCAGCATGAGGCTGCACCTTCTTGTTCTTCTTCTTCTTGTTCTTCTTCCCCTTCCCAAAGGGTCGACGATGAGAAGAAGACCCTCCCACTACATTCACCGACTCCTTATGGAGCTGGTGATCCTTCTCAAAGTTCTGCAGCAACCCCAACAACCCGTGGTAGTTTACTACAGGCTTTGTCATTAGAAAATGAGTAAGGAATGGGAGGAAGGACTTGGGCAAGGAATTAAGGATCGCATCCTTACCGAGCTGCTCGTGCAGAGGAAAACCCAATTTGCTTAGGCGCTCAATCATCTCGATCATGTACAGTACATGATCAGTGACTGAGGCCCCATCCCTCATCCGAGCATTGAAAATGGCACAACTAGTTTTGTGCCTTTCAATATCGTCAGGCGTGCCAAAGGAGTCGTTCAACATTTGAAGCATCTCCTGTGGCTGGGCGTTCTCAAACCTGCGGCTGAACTCGTCATTCATTGCTACCAGCATAATACATCGGACGGTGGTGCGGTCATTGAGCCACTTCTGGTAAGTGTCTCGGATCGTCTTACTAGCATTCGGAGCTAGCTCCTCAAGTGCTGGATCCGTTACTACATAAAGGATCCGCTCATGCTCAAGGATGATTTTCAATTTTCGATACCAGCTATCGAAATTAGGTCCCATGAGATTATCATTATCTAATAATGACCGGAGCGACAGGGTAGTGGCCATAGCTGTATAAAGAAAAATCAGACCTCTATTAGTACATAAATTAATACTAAAGACTTGGACTTTAGTCTAAAGTTTTTCCCAATATTTTTACGAACTGGTAGCCTCAACCTCCAATTCGAGGAATTACTTTAATTCCTTAGTGGGTACTAGAATCCACACAGACTACACACGAGCCCAACTTTGGTTGGTCAACCCATATGCATCTATGGGTAGGTTCTTAACCAGTTGTTTCTCTAAACAACTTCTAGTAATTGATTTTGCCCCAGAACCTAATCAGTAGGCTTTGGCCTCCACTAAAAAGATCTGGTTAGGTCCAACCATTAACATGACTTAATTTGGTGAATCAGACCAATAAATGATCAGGCCCGACTTTGGTCAGCCAACCTAACCACCATCAGAAAGACTCAACCAAATTATCATATTATGAATGATAATTCCATTAGCCAATGAGCACCAGGCCTTTGGGCCTCCAATGATCATTGAGCTAATGGACTCATGATCACTCACTTAATGGGAGGCATTGACTTAGTTATCATTATAACTTAATCATTTTAGAGACCTAATAATTTTTGAGGATTTTATTAAAGGATAGTAGAGAAGAAATCATCCAGCCAATTTCAATCCTCCCACTGACTTCACCAAGTCAGATTAAAAAGGATTTAATTAAAGTTGGCATTAGGAGCACCTAAATCAGTCAAACTGATTTACCTAATGACATGGGTGAGCTCTAATCACCAAGTGATCTAATCAAAATCTAACTTACCAGATTGGCCAGATAAGTGAGATCAGTGGTGGGGATTTGCCATTAACTCGTCAATGATCGAATCAATGCGAGTAGCTCCCACTTAAGAATCATTGGTCAAAACTGCCGAACTTACCTTAGACACCAACCGGTTCATTAGTTTTAATTTTGATCAACTTAGTAAATAGGGCTCCACCACGTAGCCATGAATTAAGTCCATCTTGGTCTAGTTAAAGACATGGACCCATTCAACTACAACTATTGAAGTTGAGTCTAGAGTATCCTTGACCTAATCTAATTCAACTTTTGATTAGATTTGACCAATTACTCCATTTAGTCCATTTTTAAGTTAACCTTAGGTCTAACCCAATTATGGACCTAATTCATCTAACCCATTGACCCACAAGTTTATACAATTATCTTAGGTCTTAATTCATAATTCTAGACCTACTAGACAACACTTAATTCTTTTAATTAAGTACTTGGGCTGATGGGTCAGGGTTTGGTATTTCGAAAATAATTTTTAAATTTTGAAAGATTTTATTTTTTGTTTACCAAATGTGTTGACTCATTTCACAAACGGATCAGCACATTTCATAAACAGCAATCCTATTGCTCATTTCATAACAGAAAATAACTCAAAATAAATTATGAATTTTTTTTTAGATCTAATCTAACACATTCATGATAAATCTTATAATTAAGTCCTTTCACTACTTCATCGGTATGGGATATAATTGCATCGGCAACCCTACCGCCATAGGAGACCCCATCGAATGGGAAGAGAGGGCCTTTAAACCCTACTTTTCTCCTATGACCGAACGGCCATGGCAACCAACCCAATTAGATTACTTGCTACTTGGATCAAGTATATCTAAATATACCAATTTTAAAATTTAAATTTTAAATTTCAAATTTCAAATTTCAAATTTCAAATTTCAAATTTTAAATTTTAAATTTAAGATTTCAATCAAATTTCAAATTTCGAATTTCCAATCTTTGAATTTTAAATTTTAAAATTTGAATTTTAATAAATTTTAAATTTGAGATTTCAACCAAATTTTAAATTTTGAATTTCCAATCTTTGAATTTTAAATTTTGAATTTTGAATTTCAAATTTCAAATTTTGAATTTCAAATTTCAAATTTGAAATTTCAAACAAATTTCAAATTTCAAATTTCAAATTTCAAAATTCAAATTTCAAAATTTAAATTTCAAAATTTAAATTTTGAATTTTGAATTTCAAATTTGAACATATAGATTACACCTTAATCTACACATGCATATGTATATCATATTCTAGAACCATGCTCTGATACCATTTGCAGCGAAAATTCAGTGTAGGGGCAAAATGGTAATTTTAAAACTTTTTCAAAATTATTATTTTATAGCAGAATTATTAATTAATCTCATTAATTAATACTAATTAATCCTACACTAGGATCTAAATATGATACAACAGTATGCATTTAAATTTAAAATTCAAATTTGAAACAGTAAAGTTTTTACTGTATTGTGTTCAGAACACATCACCTTTTGCGGGTAGTCGATCATCGCAATCTGATCATCGTCGGAGGGCTCTGATTATCACATCGCAGCCACACTAGTGTCTGGCCTCTATGGATCATCCACACGAAGCTCCCATCTGATCGGCTCCTCATGAATACTAGTTCATGATTTCACCTTTTTGATGGCTGATGTTGATCGAACTCCTTCGATCGATGTGTGCCAACTCCTCGGATGCTCCAGATTGTCTGCACGATTGGTTGAGAGGCTGATGGATCTCTCCCTAAAATTTGATGGACTCACGACACTCGTGGCACACCAATCTCACTTCCCAAACCCTAGGTAGAAACCCTAGGGTACACACCAAAAACCCTGCGCCTAATTTTCTTTCTTTTCTTTCTTTTTCTCTCGAAAGGTTTTGGACCTTCACCTCATGGACAAGGCTTCCTCACGCCCCACTTTCTTTCTCAAAATTTTTCTACGCATGCCCCACCTCCCTATCTCTTTTAAAATAGTTCAAAATGTATCTTATCCGCATGAGAGGATAAAGACAAGTGGTTACACATTTGAATTCAAATCAAATTTGAATTCAAATGAAAACCAACTCATCCCTATCCACTTATGGTTTGAGAAGAGAAGGGCGTAGACTCTTTGTGTGTGGAAAGGATTCATAAGAAACTCTTTATCGTGTGAATTATGTGGCGCTCAAGATGGATAAGCTTGAAGGCAAAAGAAGATAAGTTATCCATTCAAATTCAAACACGCTTTGAATTTGAATGGTTAACTAATCAGCTTTATCCATCCATATGGTGCACAAAAGTGGGCATGAGAGAGCTTTATGTGAAAAAAAATTTACGAGAAGTTTCTTCTCGTGAATTTAAATGGGCGCAGAGATTTAAGGTGGTGCAGGGATTCAAATTCAAATGGTGGTTTGATCTTAATTGAACCAACCTAATCAAAATAGGTTAAGCACAGTTAGACTAAATTAAATCCAACTTAATTAAGCTTAATTAGGCTCAATAAAATCTTAATCAAATCAGAAATTGACTAAGCCCAACCTCTGATCAAATCAGGGACCAAACCATCTCGACGATTAGGTCAACTCTTAACCTAATCGGGTCAAACCCAACTGAATCCAATTCAATTGAACATGATTCAAAAATAATTACTCAATCAAATTGAGTTAATTAGTGATCAAATCACTAATTAAAATCTCTCATAATTATTGAGTCCAAATTCGATGGCAATCGGGTATCAAAGTCCATCAATATGAAACCTTGATCGAAGAGTTCAAATTTCAAATTCAAAATTTGAAATTCAAAATTTTGATCTCGTTATCCTAAATGTGTGGAACTCATGATCAGAGAATTCTAATTCTCAATTATAGAGTCCCAGACACATAAGACTCATAATCAGCCATCAGATCAGAAAGGAACCTCTAATGTGTGTGACCCCGCAGGTTCGAACATAAGCCGGTAGCACAGGAACCAATTCCTGTACTAATCGAAGTAACCATCTAGCAATGGTACCCGATGATCGGATAGGTCGAATAGTCACAATCGCAACATTCAGAACCTACGTGAATATGGTTACCGTATAATTCATCCCTTTTGACCCCTGTGTTTAGGATGACTCAGGGTTAAACTATCAACCCTGATGAGATCATCCGAATCATGCTCAACTCAATTAGTCCTGTGACTCTTCACTAGGACTACCCTGGCCAAAGTTTTGCTAAATTGAAACATGACTGTACACAGCTCCTAAACTGGAGTGGTCAATCCCATCTTGACACACGCACCGACAAGTCAAGTACTTGACTACACCCAGCAGCCTTCCGTCACTGAATTAAAAATTTAGGTAGTCCAGTGTCTAAGTGCAGTGAGTTGCTTGCAAGTCACCGTGGCGGTCTCAGGTCGGAGGGACATTTATACCCATATCCCATTGTAGCAAATCTTGACAGCAAAAATAGCTCTGGAGTCGGTCACGTTCAGTGCAGATGTACCATTACATCTCACCTGTATGCCATACCAGTGTCTCCACACTCCTTGGTTATGAGGACAACCAATCCATATGGCACACAATGACCTATGCTCGATAAACGTTATCGTTCTTGGTAACAACGTATCATTTGGTCGCGAATAGGTTTAAGGACTAAGCGACAAATCCTTCTTTGTCGAGTCTAAATAGTCTTAAGGACTTCACCACAACACAGGAGTTCATTAGAAGATGAAATATTTGTGATGAAAAAATACCAAAATAACTTTTATTTATTTATAATTCATGTACTAATACAAAAGGAGCACAACCGTCAACAGGCTTTGGGACACAACCGTCAACAGGCTTTGGGACACTATTTCCAACAGTATAATCTTCTTCCCAAGAAGAATCTTAGCCTTGAGATCTTTGACCAACACCTTGATCTGGACTGCACGATCAACTCCTTGATTTGCAGCCTTCTTCTTCTCCTTGATCTTCATTGTTGAAGACAAAATAGCATCACCTCTTGGTGTGTGGAAAGGGGATGCTCAACTCTTGGGCATGGAAGAAAAGAGAGGGAGGAGAGGAGGCGTGGAGAAGGAAGAGAGAGGAATTTATTTCATAAAAAACTCTATTCTTTAGAAACCCTAGAGACATGCTCTTTATATAGGCACTACCCTGACCATAAAAGGAACCCAATTATCTTAAAAAGATAGATTCTTATCTCATAAGAATCTTCTACTTTTTTAATCTAATTTATTTTAATTAAAATTAGATATAATTGATATATAATCAACCCCTTTAGGTAGGTACAAAGAGCACCCTAGGAATATATATCAGGTAGTTGGGGAGTTGGCACCCCACATAAGGGTTTCTTGCCATATGAGAAAGGGTATGGTCCCTCTCTCTCTCCTCTATGCCATGCCACATAAGAGGGGGTAGGCCCCTCTTGCAATATCCTAAGATTTGGCACCCATTTTCTATAAAAAACAAAAGTAGGCACCACTGATTCTTCCATTTATTCCACATACACTCTTAGAGATAATTAGGAGATAAAGAAGAGATAATGTTAGGATAATTATGCCAACTAATTGACTTAATCAAATTTTCTTGGACTTACAATTAAGAGCCCAATTAAATTCAAATGAATTTAGGTTATATTCAAGACTATGGAGTTGATCAAATCGAAGTTTCGAGAAGAATTAGGTTTAACTGTGTGCTAGCATGGTTCTTGTAAACTTATTAGGATTTCAATAAATTCTAATCCAATTAGAACTTCATAAGTCTAATTGATAAATTTGAGATTAAATCTCTTAATGTGTGACTCCAAGGTTCTATTCTATCTAGTAGTGAGATATATTATAATCTTCATCATAATATCATCAAAATTCTTTTTGATGGATTGAAATATTTCTAATTTTACCATTCAAGAGCCATCGATCATCAAGATGATGCCCGATGAGTCTCACAATCTACCAGTGATATCTAACAGTATGTAGTGACAATCCAATAGAATAAAAGTATGAACACCTAGGTGTAGTTATCATATGATTCAATCCTTCTATCATGAGTCCTGACTTGATAGAGGATATGGAGAATTCTTCAGACCTCATCGTCAGTCATATGCTAGATTGGCTCGACTCTAGTTCATTTATGAATCTCGTAAAAATTTTTTTTCAGTATTCATACTTGCTTTGGTCAAAAACTTTCTGAACTCAGTCTTGCAAATCGTATAGGACTTTTCTTTTTCTATCAAGATCGATAGATTTCATCTAGGTGTATCTTACTCCAAACAGTAAATCTGAACCTACTGAAGCCAACATACATAGTAAAGATCCAAATAGCTAGGGACCAAGAGAATATGCAGTCAAACCCAATAGTCTCGCTGCAAATAGCCAATGACACCATAGGTCAAAGGTCCACTCACACCACTGCAGCATCGAGAAGATGACTGACGAGTGAGTAGACATCCATATGGTTCTCATATTGGTCATGCTCAGTGCAAGTTATTCTCTAACAACTATCTGTACCTTTATCTCAGTGTTTCTATACTATAGACCCGAGACTCATCTGTCTACAAGGAAGGTGAACCATGCATCGATCTCAAATGGATTGATCACTGTCCTCCGTGACGATCCTTTGATCGGAAGCATTTAAAAATTAACCACTAATTAATATATGTCTCAAATTTTTAATACTTTAAGAATATACAAAAATCATCTTTGTTAATTTTTAGAATAAATCATGAATACATAAACATGATTGAAAAGAAAAAGTTCTTTATTAATTATAAAAAGATTATAAGTACAAGTTTAGGCCCTGGAATTACATAATGTGTCAGCTAATAATTAGCTTCTAGGGCACAAATTCAACATCAATTACATGAGTCTGAAAGATTACAAGAAAAATCCATCAAAATATAAATTTTGATTGACTTACAGGGCATATTCCTTTCAATTGGTCTCCTGATCTTTTGGTTACTTGCCAACAATTCACTAATTTAGAATCATTTGTAATTTCACACGTATGTCATATCTCTTTGAATTAATATCTACCTTAAGATTAATTTTGCAAAATTTAGATTAAATTGCCTTAGTAGGGATAGAGATTTTAGCTTAATTCTAGCAAATCACTTGAATTGTGAGCAGTGAGGTTTTCTTATTAAGGGCCTATTTGGATGATTGGACAAGAAATTTTATAAGATTTATGGATTGAACCAGTACAACCAAGATCATAAGATTATAGGCCAGACTAGGCCCATATTTATAGATACCCAAGAATAGTTTTGGAGTGGGTCTTACTCAAATTCTATAGAGAGAAAAAAAAGACTCAGAACCTATTGGATGATTTGACTAAAAATGAAAATTCTATAACATTCGTGGATGGGATCGATAAAACCAATAAGATCATATAATTACAAGCTGGGCTAGGCCTATATTTATAAAAATACTAAGATATCTTTGGAGTGGGCAGCCCAAATCATATAGGGAGAAAAAAATTAGGATCTGTTTGGATGATTGGGCTAAAAATCCTACTGAATTTATGAGTTAGGATAGTATAACTAACAAGGTTATAAGATTATAGGCTGTGTTAAGCCTATATTGTTTCTATTGATTTGTGTTATATCTGCTGGCTGACTCATTACATTACATTATTAGAAAACTGATAAAATTCAAACATTATTTTATCTTTGAAAGGCTCCAACTTAGAGTGTGGCTATTTTTGTTTAATTACTTGGAAATAAGTTTGCAAACTGAAGCATTAAGGTGGCCTAGATATTAAAATTCTTCAAGATTTGAATACTGTGCTAGGGGAAAATGGTAGTGAAAATTCATTAATGGTTTTGATCTTAATTGAAAACATTCAGCCAACTACATTAAAGGCAAAGAATGCTATTCTACTACAACCAGCCACAAGGTGTATCTTGCTTCTAGAAGGATGTCCTTCAAGTCAGAGAGTTTTTGCTATACCTCTTTAGTCTTTAATGGCAATTGTAAATTAATCAAGTTTTGGTTTGATAGATGGCTAAGAAATGTGACTCTAAGTGTATTGTTCCCTTTTCTCTTTTTGATTTGATGGTGGATGAAGAGAGTACCATGGAGTCTACCTTGTTGGTGTTGGAAATTGTGTCCTAAAATCAATCATATGATGATTGAATTCATCTTTATATATGAATTATTGATAAATAAATAATAGTTATTCTGATATTTTTTATCACAAAGTTATATCTTTCTTGAACTTTTATGCTATGATGAAGTCCGTAGAACTATGTTAGTGTACGATAAAGAGAGGATTTATCATATAGTTCTTAAAAATATTCGTGACCCAATGATACGTCATTATAGGATAATGATGTTTATCCAGTGGAGGTCGTTGTATGCCATATGAGTTGGTTGTCCTCTTAACCAAGGAGTGTGGTGATACTAATATGGCATATAGGTGAGATATAGGAGTACATCGTTACTGAACAGGTGACTCACCTACTGAGCGTTCTACTGTCAAGAGCTACTCACGAAGCACATGAGTATAAGTATCCTTCTGACTTGAGATTATCATAGTGACTTGCAAGTAACTCACTGTACTTTAGTGCCAGACTATCTGAATTTTTAATGTAGTAACGGAAGGCTATTGAGTGTCAAGTACTTGCGAAATCTATGTGTGAATCAAGATGAGATTGACCCCTTCGAATTATTGAAGTTGATGTATTACTATATTTTAATTTAGTAAAACTTTGATCAAGATAATCCATGAAATGGATTTGAAAGGTTGAAATATAATGTGGATGAAGCAATCTCTGTTGACAGTTAATTTGAGACCATCCTAGAGCATTCAGGATCAAAAAGATGAATTATGTGGTAACCATGTGTATGGTTCTGAAATATTCTTTTATGATAATTCAATCTATCTGAATGTTGGAAACCATTACTAAATGGTATCTCGATTAGTGCAAGAATCGGTTCCTATACTACCAGCTTAGTGTTTGAACCATGAAGTCACACACATAAGTCAGACATCGTAGAAAAGTATTGACCTTTGTTTATGTATCCAATTTAAAAGTACTTGACTTAATTGAACATATAAGCTAACTTGATTGAGAATTAAGTTATAGCTCATATGGGATTGAAGAGTGACTATGTCTAGCTAGCACTACACATGAGATTCAGATTCGATTCGAAGATGAACAGTTTTTGATCTATAATCCATGGAGCATATGAAAGATTAAATTTAAATACTGATTAATTTTAGATTATATTTGAATTAATTAAACTTAGTGGTCCAAAATTCAATTAGACTTAATACAAAAGTCTTAAAGAGTTTAGGATTAACAACCTTTCGAAATTATTTCGAACCAGCTTCAAATTGGATTCGAATCGGATCCATTTTAGATGAAATATGAGAAATCCTACTTGCACTAGGATTCTCCTCTCTTATGAGCTGACCAACACCTGAAAGCTTCCTCATTGTGGGCATCCCATGTGGATGAGGGATTGGGTGCAATGTGATTGTCATATGTGATGGCAATACATCTCATGTAAAATCCTTTCATGAGTATTGGACTGATTTAAAGCATGTTTGAGTTAGGAGTCTATATTTATTGGGTCATGGGATTCATCTATAAATAAAGAGGGTCTCTACCTATGATGTATATCAAACAAATCAGATTGAGAGAAGAGAGAAAAGAGAGAGAAGCGTGAGAAGAGAAAGCCCTTCTTCTTCTCCTTGGCCTCTCCCCTTTGGTGCCGCCCTCCTCCCTTACCATGGTCCTCTTGTGGCATCCTCCTTTGCTGATGTGAGGTTCACACCAGTACCTCTTCTCCTCATTGATTGGATGTGAAGGTGATTTGATCAGAGTTCATCCTGTTTTTCTGCATTGTCTACGTGTATGCGAAGTAGAGGGTCTGCACATCCAGACCTCCGTGAAGATTGTTTCAGATTTTAGAGATTTAATCTTTGGTTCTATTGCTAATCAGTAAAGATTCGATCCTTATTCATGTAGATTAATAAAAAAATTTTAGATGCAACCTGGCTATCCAAAGAGAAATTATTTTCTTCTCTTAATTGTATCAAAGCAGTGCTGAAATACATGCATGCATATCTGAATTATTTAGATTTATTATATATTATATATAATTAAAATTTAAATTAGATATTAAATCTAATTTAAATATATTTACATAAAATTTTTATGATTTAATTTTGATGGACTAGATGAGCCTAATCAATATTGATTAAGGTTGTTATAAGTTTGTATAACAGAATTTTACTGTTACTGAATTTTGATGAATAATAATATAAATTAAAATCTATTTTAAATTTATTTTAATAAAATTTAATATTATTATTTTATTAAAAAGTGAGACTTATTTTAGATCTGAATTGGATATGTTTCAATAGATATTTAGATCTGAATCTTATCAAAATTAGCACTACATGAAAATAGATTTTATTAAAAATTCAATCCTTATGCATTCATATTTGCATCTAATTAATTTTTATATGATATCAAATCTAAAATTAATATTTTATAATTAGATAAGATGTATTCATATCTATATGATGTATTGATGCATCAAATCTAATTAGATTAGATGAAAAACAAGATTGATAAGATCAAGGACATGTCGTGACATAAATAGTTTTGTTAATAATTGCATGTTGATGTGATTACATATGAAATTAGATTTAGATCTTAGTAGTCTAGTACTCAAATTGATGAGATCACTAGACCATTGGTCATAGGAGATTAAGAGAATAATCTCTCTTTGCCTATTTGATAGATTCTCTTATGATGTGTGGGATGCCATTGTAATCCGATTTCATGAAAAAAATGAACAGATTTTATGAATTATTTTGATCATAAATATATTTAGATTAATCTAAAATAATTTTAATTTATTACAATAAGATAAAATTTAGATATAAAATTATTTAAATTTGAATAGCATTTACATGTGATGAATTGGTATTGATCTAAAAGTTATCATGATGCATGAATGTATAAATAAAGTTTAGATCATACCTATGTATGTTTAATTATTAAATATATTATAAAATTTATTTTTATAAATTAAAATATATGGTATACTTCATCTAAAATTCTGATAGTAAATAGTTCTACAGACTGAAACATACGTTTCACATTCTTAATTTTGAATTAAGTTTGAATGATCTAGATTTGAGAATTGAAGATCATTAAGACCACCACATAAGTCGATGGGTAAAGGGTTAGCTTGAATCATGTCCTTCTAATGGGTTAGATCTAGGGTTAGAAATATGTATGGATCAAGTAGAGAAATTGATGAAATCTTAATCAAGTATTGAATTAGATTAGGTTAGTATTTCTCTAAATCAATCTCAATAGTTGAAGTTTGATCAAATCCATATGTTTGACCCCTAATAAATGGATCATGATCATGGCTCCGTGGTTGAGCCCGATTCTTTTGGTGGATCAAATCAAAATTAATTAACCAGTTGGTGCCTAAGGTAAGTT
>NC_026000.2:117074365-117157386 GCF_000442705.2 Elaeis guineensis | reverse complement strand
CAAATTATTGAGTCCAAATTCGATGGGCAATCAGGCATCAAAGACCAATCATATGAAACCCTGATCAAAGAGTTCAAATTTCAAATTCAAAATTGAAATTCAAAATTTTGACCCCTCGGTACCAAAATGTTGGAACTCATGATCAGAAATCCTAATTCTCAATCATAGAGTCCAGATACAAAAGACTCATAATCAGCCATCAGATCAGAAAGGAACCTCTAATGTGTGTGACCCCGCAGGTTCGAACTAAGCCGGTAGCACAGGAATAATTCCTGTACTAATCGAAGTGACCATCTAGCAATGTACCGACGATCGGATAGGTCGAATATCCAATCGCAACATTCAGAACTACGTGAATATGTTACCGTATAATTCATCCCTTTTGACCCTGTGTTTAGGATGACTCAGGGTTAAACTGTCAACCCTGATGATACATCCGAATCTGCTCAACTCAATTAGTCCTGTGACTCCTCACTAGGACTACCCTGGCCAAGGTTTTGCTAAATTGAAACACGACTGTACACAGCTCCTAAACTGGAGTGGTCAATCCCATCTTGACACACGCACCGACAAGTCAGTACTTGACTACACCCAGCAGCTTCCGTCACTGAATTGAAATTCAGGTAGTCCAGTGCCTAAGTGCAGTGATTGCTTGCAAGTCCCGTGGCGGTCTCAGGTCGGAGGACATTTATACCCATATCCCATCGGAGCAAATTTGACAGCAAAATAGCTCCGGAGTTGGTCACGTTCAGTGCAGATGTACCATTACATCTCACCTGTATGCCATACCAGTGTCTCCACACTCTTTGGTTATGAGGACAACAACCCATATGGCACACAAGACTTATGCTCGATAAACGTTGTCGTCCTTGGTAACAACGTATCATTGGTCGCGAACATGTTTAAGACTAAGCGACAATCCTCCTTTGTCGAGTCTAAATAGTCCTAAGGACTTCACCACAACACAGGAGTTCATTAGAAGATGAACATTTTGATAAAAAATACCAAAATAACTTTATTTATTTATAATTCATGTCTAATACAAAAGGAGCACAACCGTCAACAGGCTGACGATTGGCTTTGGAACTATTTCCCAACAATCTCCCACTTGGCCTAAAGCCAATCGGTGCAGTATCTAATACCCATCTTCGACTTGTAGTCGTTGAACTCCTTCACCGCAATGGCTTTAGTGAATGGGTCGGCCAGGTTCTCCTTCCCGTGATCTTTTGAAGGTCGACGTCACCTCGATCCACGATCTCCCGGATGAGATGGTAGCGGCGCAGAATATGCTTCGTCTGCTGGTGTGCCTTTGGTTCCTTCGCCGAGCAATGCTCCAGAGCTGTCGCAGTAGAGCAGAACTGGACCAACAAGGGAAGGTGCTACTCCGAGCTCGGTGATGAATTTCTCAGCCACACCGTTCTTTGGCAGCATCTGATGCAGCAATATACTCGCCTCGCATACTGAATCAGCCACAGTGTGCTGCTTGAACTCTTCCAGCAGACAGCCCCACCATTAAGGGTAAAATAAATCCTGACACACTCTTGCTATCATCGCGATCAGACTGGAAACTAGGAGTCTGTAAACCCTATAAGTCTCAAGTCCGATTCACCATATATAAGCCACTGGTCCTTAGTATTTCTTAAATACTTCAGATGGTTTTAACAACCTTCAGTGATTCTCTCCTGGATCAGATTGGTATCTACTCACTACCCCTAGTGAGTATGCCACATCTGGTCGTGTACATGTCATGGCGTACATGATAGATCCCACTGCGAAGCATATGAAATCCTACCCATACGCTCTCTCTCTTGAGGTGTTGTCGGACAATCTCTTCGAGAGAGAAATTCCATGGCCTATCGGTAGATAGCCTTTCTTGGAATTTCCATGCTGAACCTTTTCAGCATAGTATCAATGTACGTGGACTGGATAAGCCAAGCAACCTTTTGGATCTATCCCTATAGATCCTCATCCCTAGGATGTAGGAAGCTTCTCCCAGATCCTTCATGGAGAACTGTGACGACAGCCAAATCTTTATTCCCTATAATGCAGGGACACCATTCTCGATTAAAAGAATGTCATCCACATACAATACAAGAAATACTACTACTGGACCATTAGCCCACTTATAAATGCAGGATTCTTTTCCATTCTTAACGAAGCCATACGTTTGATCATCCTATCAAAACGTATGTTCCAACTCCGAGATACCTGCTTAAGTCCATAAATAGACCTTTGTAGCTTGCATACCTTAGACTCATCTATGGATGTGAACCTTCAGGTTGTATCATATACACCTCTTCATCCAGCTCTCCGTTTAGGAAAGCTGTCTTCACATCCATCTGTCAGATTTCATAGTCAGATGGACAGCTATCGCAAGCATAATCCGAATGGATTTGAGCATTGCCACAGGAGAAAATATCTCATCATAGTCTATACCATAACGTTGACGATATTCCTTGGCAACCAGACGGGCTTTATAGGTCTCCACCTTTCCATCTGGCCCCTCTTCCTCTTGAAGACCCACTTACACCCTATGGGTTTACCTTTTCGGGTGAGTCAACCAATGTCCACACATCGTTGACCTTCATGGACTCCATTTGGATTTCATGGCCTCTAGCCATTTCTCAGAGTCAGGTCTCTGCATTGCATCCATGTAGGTGATCGGATCCTCATCGTTTTCATCAAGTTCGACAGGATCGCCATCCCGGACCAAAAAACCATAGTATCTGTCCGGTTGATGTGGTACTCTACCAGACCACCTTAAGGGTGCATAATCAATGGGCTCCAGATCTGATCTAATCAAATCCGGTTCAGGTTCAGTAACATGTGTCGATTTTTCACCTATCGAACTTCGTCAAGTTCGACTTGAGGCAACAGTTCCTTCACTAAGGAACTCCTTTTCTAAAAAGATTGCTTAAGGCTGACAAACACCTTTTGCTCATCAGCAAGATAGAAATAATACCTTTGGTCCTTTTGGGTACCCTATAAAATTACACTTGTCAGACCTAGGTCCAAGCTTGTCTGTAATTAAATATTTAACATAAGCCGGACACCCCCAAACCCTAAGGTGTGAGAGTACTGGCTTACGTCCTATCCATATCTCATATGACATTTGGCTACAGACTTACTCGGAACTCTATTTAGAAGGTAACAAGCCGATTCGAGCGCATATCCCCAGAGGAGATCGGCAGACCAGCAACCTCATCATGGATCGAACCATATCAAAAGGTCCGATTCCTCCTTTCAGACACACCATTATGCTGTGATGTTCAGAGGAGTCCACTGAGAGAGAATCCCATTCTCTCCTAGATACGTCAGAAATTCATTGGAAAGGTATTCACCTCCTCGATCAGATCGAAGATTTTAATACACTTCCCAGTTTGTTTTTCTACCTCATTTCAGAATAGTTTGAACATTTCAAATGACTCCGACTTATGCTTCATTAAGTAGACATACCCATACCTCGATAGGTCATCTGTGAAGGTTATGAAGTAGAAAATCCACCTCTTGCACTTGAGCACATAGGTCCACATACATCAGAATGTACCAGACCCAAGAGTTCACTGGCTCGCTCACCTTTTTCAGTAAAAGGTGACTTGGTCATCTTTCCAAGAAGACAAGACTCACAGGTTGGAAGTGATTCACAATCACCAAGTTCAAGAATTCCTTCTTGAGCCAACCTATTTATCCTGTTCTTATTGATATGACCTAGCCTACAGTGCCAAAGGTAGACTTCTGACACATTATCTATTCTAGGATGTTTACTGAAGTTTTGAACCACATTAACAAGCTGTGATAGTAAGTAAATTCCATTATTTAATTGTCCAACAAATATTGTAACACCATTCAAAATGATATTGCAAATATTTTCTTTTATTAAAAAATCATAACCGTACATGGCCAAAAGGCCTACAGAAATAATATTTAATAAAAAGCTTGGACAATAGTGACATTCACTTAGAATTACATTATGAGAATTGATTACAAGACTCATGATCCTAAAGTTAGAACTAGAACTTTGCTTCCATCTCCAACATCAGGAACCTCTCGCCTTCATCAAATCTCCTACTGACCTGCAAACCCTGCATCGAATTACAAATATGATAAGGGCTTTCAGTATCCAATACCCAGGCAGTAGTATTACAAATGAAAAAGTTGCAAGGAGTTATCATATAATTACCTTGCTTCTTCTTCGGCCTGTTCGGGTCCAGGGAGGCAATGTATTGAGGACAGTTCCTCTTTCAATGCCCCTACTTCTTGCAAAAGAAGCACTCCGCCTGGCTCTGGTCGGGCTTCTGCTTCTTGGTCTAACCCTGTGCAACCGTCCCAGCATGAGGCTGCACCTTCTTGTTTTCTTCTTCTTGTTCTTCTTCCCCTTCCCAAAGGGTCGACGATGAGAAGAAGACCCTCCCACTACATTCACCGACTCCTTATGGAGCTGGTGATCCTTCTCAAAGTTCTGCAGCAACCCCAACAACCCGTGGTAGTTTACTACAGGCTTTGTCATTAGAAAATGAGTAAGGAATGGGAGGAAGGACTTGGGCAAGGAATTAAGGATCGCATCCTTACCGAGCTGCTCGTGCAGAGGAAAACCCAATTTGCTTAGGCGCTCAATCATCTCGATCATGTACAGTACATGATCAGTGACTGAGGCCCCATCCCTCATCCGAGCATTGAAAATGCACAACTAGTTTTGTGCCTTTCAATATCGTCAGGCGTGCCAAAGGAGTCGTTCAACATTTGAAGCATCTCCTGTGGCTGGGCGTTCTCAAACCTGCGGCTGAACTCGTCATTCATTGCTACCAGCATAATACATCGGACGGTGGTGCGGTCATTGAGCCACTTCTGGTAAGTGTCTCGGATCGTCTTACTAGCATTCGGAGCTAGCTCCTCAGTGCTGGATCCGTTACTACATAAAGGATCCGCTCATGCTCAAGGATGATTTTCAATTTTCGATACCAGCTATCGAAATTAGGTCCCATGAGATTATCATTATCTAATAATGACCGGAGCGACAGGGTAGTGGCCATAGCTGTATAAAGAAAAATCAGACCTCTATTAGTACATAAATTAATACTAAAGACTTGGACTTTAGTCTAAAGTTTTCCCAATATTTTTACGAACTGGTAGCCTCAACCTCCAATTCGAGGAATTACTTTAATTCCTTAGTGGGTACTAGAATCCACACAGACTACACACGAGCCCAACTTTGGTTGGTCAACCCATATGCATCTATGGGTAGGTTCTTAACCAGTTGTTTCTCTAAACAACTTCTAGTAATTGATTTTGCCCCAGAACCTAATCAGTAGGCTTTGGCCTCCACTAAAAAGATCTGGTTAGGTCCAACCATTAACATGACTTAATTTGGTGAATCAGACCAATAAATGATCAGGCCCGACTTTGGTCAGCCAACCTAACCACCATCAGAAAGACTCAACCAAATTATCATATTATGAATGATAATTCCATTAGCCAATGAGCACCAGGCCTTTGGGCCTCCAATGATCATTGAGCTAATGGACTCATGATCACTCACTTAATGGGAGGCATTGACTTAGTTATCATTATAACTTAATCATTTTAGAGACCTAATAATTTTTGAGGATTTTATTAAAGGATAGTAGAGAAGAAATCATCCAGCCAATTTCAATCCTCCACTGACTTCACCAAGTCAGATTAAAAAGGATTTAATTAAAGTTGGCATTAGGAGCACCTAAATCAGTCAAACTGATTTACCTAATGACATGGGTGAGCTCTAATCACCAAGTGATCTAATCAAAATCTAACTTACCAGATTGGCCAGATAAGTGAGATCAGTGGTGGGGATTTGCCATTAACTCGTCAATGATCGAATCAATGCGAGTAGCTCCCACTTAAGAATCATTGGTCAAAACTGCCGAACTTACCTTAGACACCAACCGGTTCATTAGTTTTAATTTTGATCAACTTAGTAAATAGGGCTCCACCACGTAGCCATGAATTAAGTCCATCTTGGTCTAGTTAAAGACATGGACCCATTCAACTACAACTATTGAAGTTGAGTCTAGAGTATCCTTGACCTAATCTAATTCAACTTTTGATTAGATTTGACCAATTACTCCATTTAGTCCATTTTTAAGTTAACCTTAGGTCTAACCCAATTATGGACCTAATTCATCTAACCCATTGACCCACAAGTTTATACAATTATCTTAGGTCTTAATTCATAATTCTAGACCTACTAGACAACACTTAATTCTTTTAATTAAGTACTTGGGCTGATGGGTCAGGGTTTGGTATTTCGAAAATAATTTTTAAATTTTGAAAGATTTTATTTTTTGTTTACCAAATGTGTTGACTCATTTCACAAACGGATCAGCACATTTCATAAACAGCAATCCTATTGCTCATTTCATAACAGAAAATAACTCAAAATAAATTATGAATTTTTTTTAGATCTAATCTAACACATTCATGATAAATCTTATAATTAAGTCCTTTCACTACTTCATCGGTATGGGATATAATTGCATCGGCAACCCTACCGCCATAGGAGACCCCATCGAATGGAAGAGAGGGCCTTTAAACCCTACTTTTCTCCTATGACCGACGGCCATGGCAACCAACCCAATTAGATTACTTGCTACTTGGATCAAGTATATCTAAATATACCAATTTAAATTTAAATTTTAAATTTCAAATTTCAAATTTCAAATTTCAAATTTCAAATTTTAAATTTTAATTTAAGATTTCAATCAAATTTCAAATTTCGAATTTCCAATCTTTGAATTTTAAATTTTAAATTTGAATTTTAAAAATTTTAAATTTGAATTTCAACCAAATTTTAAATTTTGAATTTCCAATCTTTGAATTTTAAATTTTGAATTTTGAATTTCAAATTTCAAATTTTGAATTTCAAATTTCAAATTTGAAATTTCAAACAAATTTCAAATTTCAAATTTCAAATTTCAAAATTCAAATTTCAAAATTTAAATTTCAAAATTTAAATTTTGAATTTTGAATTTCAAATTTGAACATATAGATTACACCTTAATCTACACATGCATATGTATATCATATTCTAGAACCATGCTCTGATACCATTTGCAGCGAAAATTCAGTGTAGGGGCAAAATGGTAATTTTAAAACTTTTCAAAATTATTATTTTATAGCAGAATTATTAATTAATCTCATTAATTAATACTAATTAATCCTACACTAGGATCTAAATATGATACAACAGTATGCATTTAAATTTAAAATTCAAATTTGAAACAGTAAAGTTTTACTGTATTGTGTTCAGAACACATCACCTTTTGCGGGTAGTCGATCATCGCAATCTGATCATCGTCGGAGGGCTCTGATTATCACATCGCAGCCACACTAGTGTCTGGCCTCTATGGATCATCCACACGAAGCTCCCATCTGATCGGCTCCTCATGAATACTAGTTCATGATTCACCTTTTTGATGGCTGATGTTGATCGAACTCCTTCGATCGATGTGTGCCAACTCCTCGGATGCTCCAGATTGTCTGCACGATTGGTTGAGAGGCTGATGGATCTCTCCCTAAAATTTGATGGACTCACGACACTCGTGGCACACCAATCTCACTTCCCAAACCCTAGGTAGAAACCTAGGGTACACACCAAAAACCCTGCGCCTAATTTTCTTTCTTTTCTTTCTTTTTCTCTCGAAAGGTTTTGGACCTTCACCTCATGGACAAGGCTTCCTCACGCCCCACTTTCTTCTCAAAATTTTTCTACGCATGCCCCACCTCCCTATCTCTTTTAAAATAGTTCAAAATGTATCTTATCCGCATGAGAGGATAAAGACAAGTGGTTACACATTTGAATTCAAATCAAATTTGAATTCAAATGAAAACCAACTCATCCCTATCCACTTATGGTTTGAGAAGAGAAGGGCGTAGACTCTTTGTGTGTGGAAAGGATTCATAAGAAACTCTTTATCGTGTGAATTATGTGGCGCTCAAGATGGATAAGCTTGAAGGCAAAAGAAGATAAGTTATCCATTCAAATTCAAACACGCTTTGAATTGAATGGTTAACTAATCAGCTTTATCCATCCATATGGTGCACAAAAGTGGGCATGAGAGAGCTTTATGTGAAAAAAAATTTACGAGAAGTTTCTTCTCGTGAATTTAAATGGGCGCAGAGATTTAAGGTGGTGCAGGGATTCAAATTCAAATGGTGTTTGATCTTAATTGAACCAACCTAATCAAAATAGGTTAAGCACAGTTAGACTAAATTAAATCCAACTTAATTAAGCTTAATTAGGCTCAATAAAATCTTAATCAAATCAGAAATTGACTAAGCCCAACCTCTGATCAAATCAGGGACCAAACCATCTCGACGATTAGGTCAACTCTTAACCTAATCGGGTCAAACCCAACTGAATCCAATTCAATTGAACATGATTCAAAAATAATTACTCAATCAAATTGAGTTAATTAGTGATCAAATCACTAATTAAAATCTCTCATAATTATTGAGTCCAAATTCGATGGCAATCGGGTATCAAAGTCCATCAATATGAAACCTTGATCGAAGAGTTCAAATTTCAAATTCAAAATTTGAAATTCAAAATTTTGATCTCGTTATCCTAAATGTGTGGAACTCATGATCAGAGAATTCTAATTCTCAATTATAGAGTCCCAGACACATAAGACTCATAATCAGCCATCAGATCAGAAAGGAACCTCTAATGTGTGTGACCCCGCAGGTTCGAACATAAGCCGGTAGCACAGGAACCAATTCCTGTACTAATCGAAGTAACCATCTAGCAATGGTACCCGATGATCGGATAGGTCGAATAGTCACAATCGCAACATTCAGAACCTACGTGAATATGGTTACCGTATAATTCATCCCTTTTGACCCCTGTGTTTAGGATGACTCAGGGTTAAACTATCAACCCTGATGAGATCATCCGAATCATGCTCAACTCAATTAGTCCTGTGACTCTTCACTAGGACTACCCTGGCCAAAGTTTTGCTAAATTGAAACATGACTGTACACAGCTCCTAAACTGGAGTGGTCAATCCCATCTTGACACACGCACCGACAAGTCAAGTACTTGACTACACCCAGCAGCCTTCCGTCACTGAATTAAAAATTTAGGTAGTCCAGTGTCTAAGTGCAGTGAGTTGCTTGCAAGTCACCGTGGCGGTCTCAGGTCGGAGGACATTTATACCCATATCCCATTGTAGCAAATCTTGACAGCAAAATAGCTCTGGAGTCGGTCACGTTCAGTGCAGATGTACCATTACATCTCACCTGTATGCCATACCAGTGTCTCCACACTCCTTGGTTATGAGGACAACCAATCCATATGGCACACAATGACCTATGCTCGATAAACGTTATCGTTCTTGGTAACAACGTATCATTTGGTCGCGAATAGGTTTAAGGACTAAGCGACAAATCCTTCTTTGTCGAGTCTAAATAGTCTTAAGGACTTCACCACAACACAGGAGTTCATTAGAAGATGAAATATTTGTGATGAAAAAATACCAAAATAACTTTTATTTATTTATAATTCATGTACTAATACAAAAGGAGCACAACCGTCAACAGGCTTTGGGACACAACCGTCAACAGGCTTTGGGACACTATTTCCAACAGTATAATCTTCTTCCCAAGAAGAATCTTAGCCTTGAGATCTTTGACCAACACCTTGATCTGGACTGCACGATCAACTCCTTGATTTGCAGCCTTCTTCTTCTCCTTGATCTTCATTGTTGAAGACAAAATAGCATCACCTCTTGGTGTGTGGAAAGGGGATGCTCAACTCTTGGGCATGGAAGAAAAGAGAGGGAGGAGAGGAGGCGTGGAGAAGGAAGAGAGAGGAATTTATTTCATAAAAAACTCTATTCTTTAGAAACCCTAGAGACATGCTCTTTATATAGGCACTACCCTGACCATAAAAGGAACCCAATTATCTTAAAAAGATAGATTCTTATCTCATAAGAATCTTCTACTTTTTTAATCTAATTTATTTTAATTAAAATTAGATATAATTGATATATAATCAACCCCTTTAGGTAGGTACAAAGAGCACCCTAGGAATATATATCAGGTAGTTGGGGAGTTGGCACCCCACATAAGGGTTTCTTGCCATATGAGAAAGGGTATGGTCCCTCTCTCTCTCCTCTATGCCATGCCACATAAGAGGGGGTAGGCCCCTCTTGCAATATCCTAAGATTTGGCACCCATTTTCTATAAAAAACAAAAGTAGGCACCACTGATTCTTCCATTTATTCCACATACACTCTTAGAGATAATTAGGAGATAAAGAAGAGATAATGTTAGGATAATTATGCCAACTAATTGACTTAATCAAATTTTCTTGGACTTACAATTAAGAGCCCAATTAAATTCAAATGAATTTAGGTTATATTCAAGACTATGGAGTTGATCAAATCGAAGTTTCGAGAAGAATTAGGTTTAACTGTGTGCTAGCATGGTTCTTGTAAACTTATTAGGATTTCAATAAATTCTAATCCAATTAGAACTTCATAAGTCTAATTGATAAATTTGAGATTAAATCTCTTAATGTGTGACTCCAAGGTTCTATTCTATCTAGTAGTGAGATATATTATAATCTTCATCATAATATCATCAAAATTCTTTTTGATGGATTGAAATATTTCTAATTTTACCATTCAAGAGCCATCGATCATCAAGATGATGCCCGATGAGTCTCACAATCTACCAGTGATATCTAACAGTATGTAGTGACAATCCAATAGAATAAAAGTATGAACACCTAGGTGTAGTTATCATATGATTCAATCCTTCTATCATGAGTCCTGACTTGATAGAGGATATGGAGAATTCTTCAGACCTCATCGTCAGTCATATGCTAGATTGGCTCGACTCTAGTTCATTTATGAATCTCGTAAAAATTTTTTTTCAGTATTCATACTTGCTTTGGTCAAAAACTTTCTGAACTCAGTCTTGCAAATCGTATAGGACTTTTCTTTTTCTATCAAGATCGATAGATTTCATCTAGGTGTATCTTACTCCAAACAGTAAATCTGAACCTACTGAAGCCAACATACATAGTAAAGATCCAAATAGCTAGGGACCAAGAGAATATGCAGTCAAACCCAATAGTCTCGCTGCAAATAGCCAATGACACCATAGGTCAAAGGTCCACTCACACCACTGCAGCATCGAGAAGATGACTGACGAGTGAGTAGACATCCATATGGTTCTCATATTGGTCATGCTCAGTGCAAGTTATTCTCTAACAACTATCTGTACCTTTATCTCAGTGTTTCTATACTATAGACCCGAGACTCATCTGTCTACAAGGAAGGTGAACCATGCATCGATCTCAAATGGATTGATCACTGTCCTCCGTGACGATCCTTTGATCGGAAGCATTTAAAAATTAACCACTAATTAATATATGTCTCAAATTTTTAATACTTTAAGAATATACAAAAATCATCTTTGTTAATTTTTAGAATAAATCATGAATACATAAACATGATTGAAAAGAAAAAGTTCTTTATTAATTATAAAAAGATTATAAGTACAAGTTTAGGCCCTGGAATTACATAATGTGTCAGCTAATAATTAGCTTCTAGGGCACAAATTCAACATCAATTACATGAGTCTGAAAGATTACAAGAAAAATCCATCAAAATATAAATTTTGATTGACTTACAGGGCATATTCCTTTCAATTGGTCTCCTGATCTTTTGGTTACTTGCCAACAATTCACTAATTTAGAATCATTTGTAATTTCACACGTATGTCATATCTCTTTGAATTAATATCTACCTTAAGATTAATTTTGCAAAATTTAGATTAAATTGCCTTAGTAGGGATAGAGATTTTAGCTTAATTCTAGCAAATCACTTGAATTGTGAGCAGTGAGGTTTTCTTATTAAGGGCCTATTTGGATGATTGGACAAGAAATTTTATAAGATTTATGGATTGAACCAGTACAACCAAGATCATAAGATTATAGGCCAGACTAGGCCCATATTTATAGATACCCAAGAATAGTTTTGGAGTGGGTCTTACTCAAATTCTATAGAGAGAAAAAAAAGACTCAGAACCTATTGGATGATTTGACTAAAAATGAAAATTCTATAACATTCGTGGATGGGATCGATAAAACCAATAAGATCATATAATTACAAGCTGGGCTAGGCCTATATTTATAAAAATACTAAGATATCTTTGGAGTGGGCAGCCCAAATCATATAGGGAGAAAAAAATTAGGATCTGTTTGGATGATTGGGCTAAAAATCCTACTGAATTTATGAGTTAGGATAGTATAACTAACAAGGTTATAAGATTATAGGCTGTGTTAAGCCTATATTGTTTCTATTGATTTGTGTTATATCTGCTGGCTGACTCATTACATTACATTATTAGAAAACTGATAAAATTCAAACATTATTTTATCTTTGAAAGGCTCCAACTTAGAGTGTGGCTATTTTTGTTTAATTACTTGGAAATAAGTTTGCAAACTGAAGCATTAAGGTGGCCTAGATATTAAAATTCTTCAAGATTTGAATACTGTGCTAGGGGAAAATGGTAGTGAAAATTCATTAATGGTTTTGATCTTAATTGAAAACATTCAGCCAACTACATTAAAGGCAAAGAATGCTATTCTACTACAACCAGCCACAAGGTGTATCTTGCTTCTAGAAGGATGTCCTTCAAGTCAGAGAGTTTTTGCTATACCTCTTTAGTCTTTAATGGCAATTGTAAATTAATCAAGTTTTGGTTTGATAGATGGCTAAGAAATGTGACTCTAAGTGTATTGTTCCCTTTTCTCTTTTTGATTTGATGGTGGATGAAGAGAGTACCATGGAGTCTACCTTGTTGGTGTTGGAAATTGTGTCCTAAAATCAATCATATGATGATTGAATTCATCTTTATATATGAATTATTGATAAATAAATAATAGTTATTCTGATATTTTTTATCACAAAGTTATATCTTTCTTGAACTTTTATGCTATGATGAAGTCCGTAGAACTATGTTAGTGTACGATAAAGAGAGGATTTATCATATAGTTCTTAAAAATATTCGTGACCCAATGATACGTCATTATAGGATAATGATGTTTATCCAGTGGAGGTCGTTGTATGCCATATGAGTTGGTTGTCCTCTTAACCAAGGAGTGTGGTGATACTAATATGGCATATAGGTGAGATATAGGAGTACATCGTTACTGAACAGGTGACTCACCTACTGAGCGTTCTACTGTCAAGAGCTACTCACGAAGCACATGAGTATAAGTATCCTTCTGACTTGAGATTATCATAGTGACTTGCAAGTAACTCACTGTACTTTAGTGCCAGACTATCTGAATTTTTAATGTAGTAACGGAAGGCTATTGAGTGTCAAGTACTTGCGAAATCTATGTGTGAATCAAGATGAGATTGACCCCTTCGAATTATTGAAGTTGATGTATTACTATATTTTAATTTAGTAAAACTTTGATCAAGATAATCCATGAAATGGATTTGAAAGGTTGAAATATAATGTGGATGAAGCAATCTCTGTTGACAGTTAATTTGAGACCATCCTAGAGCATTCAGGATCAAAAAGATGAATTATGTGGTAACCATGTGTATGGGTTCTGAAATATTCTTTTATGATAATTCAATCTATCTGAATGTTGGAAACCATTACTAAATGGTATCTCGATTAGTGCAAGAATCGGTTCCTATACTACCAGCTTAGTGTTTGAACCATGAAGTCACACACATAAGTCAGACATCGTAGAAAAGTATTGACCTTTGTTTATGTATCCAATTTAAAAGTACTTGACTTAATTGAACATATAAGCTAACTTGATTGAGAATTAAGTTATAGCTCATATGGGATTGAAGAGTTGACTATGTCTAGCTAGCACTACACATGAGATTCAGATTCGATCTCGAAGATGAACAGTTTTTGATCTATAATCCATGGAGCATATGAAAGATTAAATTTAAATACTGATTAATTTTAGATTATATTTGAATTAATTAAACTTAGTTGGGTCCAAAATTCAAGTTAGACTTAATACAAAAGTCTTAAAGAGTTTAGGATTAACAACCTTTCGAAATTATTTCGAACCAGCTTCAAATTGGATTCGAATCGGATCCATTTTAGATGAAATATGAGAAATCCTACTTGCACTAGGATTCTCCTCTCTTATGAGCTGACCAACACCTGAAAGCTTCCTCATTGTGGGCATCCCATGTGGATGAGGGATTGGGTGCAATGTGATTGTCATATGTGATGGCAATACTATCTCATGTAGAAATCCTTTCATGAGTATTGGACTGATTTAAAGCATGTTTGAGTTAGGAGTCTTATATTTATTGGGTCATGGGATTCATCTATAAATAAAGAGGGTCTCTACCTATGGATGTATATCAAACAAATCAGATTGAGAGAAGAGAGAAAGAGAGAGAGAAGCGTGAGAAGAGAGAAGCCCTTCTTCTTCTCCTTGGCCTCTCCCCTTTGGTGCCGCCCCTCCTCCCTTACCATGGGTCCTCTTGTGGGCATCCTCCTTGCTGATGTGAGGTGTCACACCAGTACCTCTTCTCCTTCATTTGATTGGATTGTGAAGGTGATTTGATCAGAGTTCATCCTGTTTTTCTGCATTGTCTGACGTGTATGCGAAGTAGAGGGTCTGCACATCCAGACCTCCGTGAAGGATTGTTTCAGATTTTTAGAGATTTAATCTTTGGTTCTATTGCTAATCAGGTAAAGATTCGATCCTTATTCATGTAGATTAATAAAAAAATTTTAGATGCAACCTGGGCTATCCAAAGAGAAATTATTTTTCTTCTCTTTAATTGGTATCAAAGCAGTGCTGAAATACATGCATGCATATCTGAATTATTTTAGATTTATTATATATTATATATAATTAAAATTTAATATTAGATATTAAATCTAATTTAAATATATTTACATAAAATTTTTTGATTTAATTTTGATTGGACTAGATGAGCCTAATCAATTATTGATTAAGGTTGTTATAAGTTTGTTATAACAGAATTTTACTGTTACTGAATTTTTGATGGAATAATAATATAAATTAAAATCTATTTTAAATTTATTTTAATAAAATTTTAATATTATTATTTTTATTAAAAAGTGAGACTTATTTTAGATCTGAATTGGATATGTTTCAATAGATATTTAGATCTGAATCTTATCAAAATTTAGCACTACATGAAAATAGATTTTATTAAAAATTCAATCCTTATGCATTCATATTTGCATCTAATTAATTTTTTATATGATATCAAATCTAAAATTAATATTTTATAATTAGTATAAGATGTATTTCATATCTGATATGATGTATATGATGCATCAAATCTAATTAGATTAGATGAAAAACAAGATTGATAAGATCAAGGACATGTTCGTGACATAAAATAGTTTTGTTAATAATTGCATGTTGATGTGATTACATATGAAATTAGATTTTAGATCTTAGTAGTCTAGTACTCAAATTGATGAGATCACTAGACCATTTGGTCATAGGAGATTGAAGAGAATAATCTCTCTTTTGCCTATTTGATAGATTCTCTTATGATGTGTGGGGATGCCATTGTAATCCGATTTCATGAAAAAAAATGAACAGATTTTTATGAATTATTTTGATCATAAATATATTTAGATTAGATCTAAAATAATTTATAATTTATTACAATAAGATAAAATTTAGATATAAAATTATTTTAAATTTGAATAGCATGTTACATGTGATGTAATTGGTATTGATCTAAAAGTTATCATGATGCATGAGATGTATAAATAAAGTTTAGATCATACCTATGTATGTTTAATTATTAAATATATTATAAAAATTTATTTTTATAAATTAAAATATATGGTATACTTCATCTAAAATTCTGATAGAATAGTTCTACAGACTGAAACATACGTTTCACATTCTTAATTTTGAATTAAGTTTGAATGATCTAGATTTGAGAATTGAAGATCATTAAGACACCACATAAGTCGATGGGTAAAGGGTTAGCTTGAATCATGTCCTTCTAATGGGTTAGATCTAGGGTTAGAAATATGTATGGATCAAGTAGAGAAATTGATGAAATCTAATCAAGTATTGAATTAGATTAGGTTAGTATTTCTCTAAATCAATCTCAATAGTTGAAGTTTGATCAAATCCATATGTTTGACCCTAATAAATGGATCATGATCATGGCTCCGTGGTTGAGCCCGATTCTTTTGGTGGATCAAATCAAAATTAATTAACCAGTTGGTGCCTAAGGTAAGTTTGGCAGATTCGATCAAGTAGTTTTTAATTGGGAGCTATTCATCTAGATGTATCTATGGTGAGTTAAGGGCACATCCCTCCTACTGATCTCACTTACCTGACCAACATGGTAGATTATGTTTTGATTAGGTCACTAGTCGATTCGTGTAGATTCATGCCATTAAGGTGAATCAGTGTGACTGATTTAGGAATCTTTAGACTAGCTTGTGTCTAATCTTTTACATGACTTGGTGAAGTCAGTGAGAGGATTTGCAGCTTTCAGATCATCTTCTTCTCTTATTCTCAGATCAATGAAATCAAATTTTTTAAATTATTAGATCCATAATATGATAGAGTTATGAGATAACTTGATCATAGCCTCCCATTAAGGTGCGTGATATAAGTCTAATATTCTAAATAGGCATTAGAAGTGCCACACGCCTGGTGTCTATTACGTATTGAAATTAGCATTTATCATATGACCATCATGATGTGCCTTCAGATAAATACTCAGGTTGGCCGAGCTATACTCGAACTTGGACTTCTGTTTGTTGGATACACTTGGTGTTGTCATGTTAATGGTTGGACCTAATCAAATTTTTTACTAGAGGTACTGCATGCCTGCTGAAGGGATACCTGGGGTAAAATCTAATTGCTAGAAATTATTTGAAGAAATAATTGATTATGAACCTACTCATAGATGCACTAGGATTGGTCGAGCCACACTCAGACCTAAATGCAATCTGTGTGGATTCTAGTATCCACTAAAAAATTAGTGTAATTCTTCGAGTTGGAAGTAGAGGCTACCAATTCATAAAAATAATGAGAGAATCTTTAGACTAAAGTCCATATCTTTAAGATAAAAAATAATTCATATACTAATAGACTTATATTTTTTCTTTCAGTTATGACCAATACACTATCCCTCCGTATGTTGTTAAACAGCGTCAAGCTCACCAGACCCAACTTCGATAGCTAGTATCGAAAGTTATGATTATCTTGGAGCACGAGAGGATTTTATACATCCTTACAGATGAGGCACCTGAAGAATTTGCAGCCAATGCTCCTCGTGTCGCGAGAGACACTTATATGAAGTGGCTCAATGACCGCATGACTGTACGTTGTGTGATGAGGATAGCTATGAACGACAAGCTTAACCGTAAGTTCGAGGATGCACAACTAGAGGAGATCATTCAAATATTGAATGAGTTCTTCGATACCTCTAAGGATGTGAAGAGACACAAAATCTCCTGCATAGTGTTCAATGTTCATATGCGAGAGGGAGTTTTAGTCACCAATCATGTACTATACATGATTAAGCAGATTGAACGTCTTAGCAAATTTGGCTTTTCGTTGTATGAACAGTTAGGCAAGGATGCTATCCTTAATTCGCAATCAAAATTCTACCTACTCTTTCTCAATCATTATAGAATGACGAAGCCTGCAATGAACTACCATAGTTTGCTAGGGTTACTGCAAACTTTTGAGAAGGATTACCAGCTCCAAAAGGAGCCAGTGAATTTAGTGGAAGGTTCATTTACAAGATGTCGATCCTCTAGGAGAGAAAAAAAGAAGAAGGTATAAAAATCCCATACCATCGATCCTAAGCAGAGCAAAACGTCAAAAGTTGACAAGAGCCAGGAAGAATACTTCTTTTATAAGAAGCTGGGTCATTGGAAGAGAAATTATCTTTCTTATATAGCCACCCTTGACCCAAACAGGCCTAAAAATAAGAGAAAGAAGTAAGCAGTTGCTTTACAAGGTACTTATATGATAACACTTTGTAATTTCTGTATTTGTGGTACTACTACCTGAGTTTAGATACTGAAAGTCCTATTAATATATGCAATTTATTGCAGGGACTACAGGTAAGTAAAAAGTTTTGAGAGGGCGAGCGGTTCCTTAACATTGAAGAAGGAAGCCTTATTTCCGTTCTGACCTTAAAAACTTTGCAGCTTATCTTCGAGTCCAATAGTGTCATGTTAGATGATTATCATTATTGTCCCTCCTTTATGATGAATGCCATCTCTGTAAGCCTTTTGGCTAAACTTGGTTTCAAGTTTATAATAAAAGATGATTTTTATAATATCATTATGAATGATACTGTAATTATGCATGGATAATTAAAATATGGCATATACATAATATCACGGCCTGTTAGTGTAATATACACAGCAAACAAATGCTCTAAATTAGATAATATCAGTGAATCCTACCTTTGGCATTATAGTCTTGGTCATGTGAACAAAAATAGAATTGATAGGTTGATCAACGAACATATCTTTGAGATAGATGATTGTGAATCATTACCAATCTGTGAATCCTGTTTACTTGGTAAGATGACTAAGTCATCTTTTAAGAAAAAAGATGAAAGAGCCAACGATATCCTAGGTCTATACATACTGATGTATGCAGACCTATGAACATAAGTGCTAAAGGAGGATACTACTATTTCATTGCATTTACAGATGATCTATCTAGGTATGGATATGTCTATCTTATGAAGCATAAGTCAGAATTATTTGAAATGTTCAAATGATTCTGTGCTGAAGTAGAGAAATAGACTAGGACAGTATTAAGACCCTTCAGTCAGACCGAGGAGGTGAATACCTCATCACTGACTTTCTGACATATCTAGAAGAGAATAAGATTCTCTCATAGTGGATCCCTCCTAGAACACCATAACATAATGAGGTGTCTGAGAGAAGGAATCAAATCTTGTTAGACATGGTCCGATCCATAATGGGCTTTGTGAGTATGTCAATCTTTTCTTGGAGATATGCTCTAGAAACTGTCTGCTACATTTTGAATAAGGTGTTGAGCAAGTCTGTCGATAAAACTCCATATGAGATATAGACTGGACGTAAGTCGGTGCTCTCACACCTTAGGGTCTGGGGGTGTCCAACTTATGTCAAGCATTTAAAGATAGATAAGCTTGGATCTGAGTCCAACAGATGCTTGTTTGTAGGGTATCTAAAAAAAATTAAAGGATACTATTTCTACCTCGCTACAGAACAAAAGGTGTTTGTCAGTAGCTGGACAGTCTTTTTGAAAAAGGAGTTTCTTGGTGAAGGGGCTAATACCTATAAAATTAAACTTGATAAAGTTCATGAGATGGAAGGACTGATACACAAAATTGGATTTGATTGGTGAATCAAATCCAAAGTCAGTAGAGGCACCATTAAGAATATCTGATAGAATACCGCATCAGCCGAACAAGTACTACAATTTTTTGAATGGTGATCCCTTGGAACTTGATGAGAATGATGAGGATCTGATCACCTATATGGAAGTCATGCAAAGGCCCGACTCTCAAAAATAGCTTGAGGCCATGAAGTCCGAGATGGAGTCCACGGAGATCAATGGTGTATGGACACTAGTTGATCCATCCGAAGGGATAAAATTCATAGGGTGTAAATAAATTTTCAAAAAAAAAAGAGTGGATGGAAAAGTAGAGATCTATAAAGTCTATCTAGTTACCAAGGGTTACCGTCAACATTATGGTATTGATTATGACGAGATGTTCTCTCCTATGGTAATGCTCAAGTCTATCTGGATTATGCTTGCTATCACTACACACTTAGATTATGAGATCTGACAGATGGATGTCAAAATTATTTTCCTTAATGGGGAGCTGAAAGAAGAGATGTATATGATACAACCTGAAGGGTTCACATCCACAGATGAGTCAAAAGTGTGCAAGCTGAATAGGTCTATTTATGGACTTAAACAGGTATCTAGGAGTTAGAATATGTATTTTGATAAGGTGATCAAAATGTATAGCTTTGTTAGGAATAGAGAAGAGCCTTGCATCTACAAGTAGGCTTTCGATTCTGTAGTCATCTTTCTTGTGCTATATGTGGATGACATATTGTTACTAGAAAATGATATTCTAGCTTTGCAGAGTGTGAAGCTATGGTTATCATCATAATTTTTCATGAAGGATTTGGAAAAAGCATCCTACATCTTAGAGATGAAGATCTATAGGATAGATCTAGAAGATTGCTTGAATTGTCCAAATCCACATAGATTGATACCTTATTGAAGCGGTTCAATATGGATAATTTCAAGAAAGGCTATCTTCTGATAGGCCATGAAATTACTCTTTTCAAGAAGGATTATCCGACAACTCCTGAGGAGAGAGCATATAAGTAGAATACCATATACTTTGATAGTGGGATCTATCATGTACGCTATAATATGTACGAGGTCAGATGTGGCCTATTCATTAGGGATAGTGAGTAGGTACCAATATGATCCGAATGAAAAGTATTGAAAGATTATGAAAATAATTCTTAAGTATTTGAGAAATATTAAAGACCAATGGCTTATCTATGGAGACACTGATCTGAAACTTATGGGATATATTGATTCCAGTTTTCGATCAGATTGTGATGATAACAGAAGCATGTCGGGCTACGTATTTACTCTAAATGGAGGAGCTGTTTGTTGGAAGAGTTTCAAGTAACATACTGTGGCTGATTCTTTATGCGAAGTGGAATACAATACTGCATCAGATGCTGCAAAGGAGGTGGTGTGGTTACAAAAATTTATCATTGAGCTGGGAGTTACACCCTCCATTGATGGCCCTATCCTGCTGTACTGTGACAGCTCTAGTGCCATAGCTCAGGCAAAAGAATCAAAGTCGCACCATCGCACCAAGTATGTTCTGCATCACTATCACCTGGTGCGAGAGTTCATGAACCGAGATGACGTCGAGCTTCAGAAGATCAACAAAAAAAAAAGAACCTAGCGATCTCTTCACTAAAGCTCTCAAGATCAAAGAATTTGAAGACTTCAAATGGAAAATGGGTATAAGATACTTTCCCGATTGGCTTTAGTCCAAGTGAGAGTTGTTGGGAATTATGTCTTAAAATCAATCGTATGATGATTGAGTTCATCTTTGTATGTGAATTATTGATAAATGAATAATAGTTATTCTGATATTTTTCATCACAAAGTTACATCTTCCTTGAACTCTTTTGCTGTGATGAAGTTCTTAGAACTATGTTAGTATATGATAAAGAGAAGATTTATCGTACAGTTCTTAAAAATATTCATGACCAAATGATACGTCATTACAAAACAATGACGTTTATCGAGTGGAGGTCGTTGTGTACCATATGGATTGGTTGTCCTCTTAACCAAAGAGTGTAGTGACATTGGTATGGCATACAGGTGAGATGTAAGAGTATATAATCATGGAACAGGTGACTCACCTGCTGAGCATTCTGCTGTCAAGAGTTGCTCGCGAAGCACATGGGTATAAGTGTCCTTCAGACCTGAGATCACCATAGTGACTTACAGGTAACTCACTGTACTTTGATGCCGGACTATCTGGATTTTTAATGCAGTGATGGAAGGCTACTAGGTACAATCAAGTACTTACAAAGTCTGTGTATAGATCAAGATGGGATTGATCTCTTTAAATTATTAGAGCTGATGTATTGTTGTATTTTAATTAATAAAATTTTGACCAAGATAATCTATGAGATGGATTTGAAAGGTTAAAATATAATGTGGATGAAGCAATTTTGGTTAATAGTTAACCTGAGACCATCTTAGAGCATTCAGGGTCAAAAGGATGAATTATGCGGTAACCATGTACATGGGTTTTGAAATATTTTTTTACGATAATTTGACCTATTTGGATATCAAAAATCATTGCTAGATGATATCTTGATTAGTGCAAAAATCGATTCCTATGCTACCAGCTTAGTGTTTAAACCTATGGAGTCACACACAAGTCAGACACTATAGAAAAGTATTAGCCTATATTTATGTGGCCAATTTGAAAGTATTTGACTTGATTGAACATATAAGTTAACTTGATTGAGAATTAAGTTATGGATCAAATAGAATTAAAGAGTTGACTATGTCTAGCTAGCACTACACATGAGGTTCAGGTTCGATCCCAAAGATAAACAGTTTCTGATCTATGATTTATGGAGCATATAAAATATTAGATTTAAGTGTTAATTAATTTTAGATTAGATTTGAATTAATTAGACTTAATTGGATTCAAAATTTAAGTTAGACTTCGTACAAAAGTCCTAAAGAGTTTGAGATTAACAGTCTTTCAAAATTATTTTGAATGAGCTTTGAATTGGATGCGAATCAGATTCATTTTGGATGAAATATAAGAAATCCTACTTATACTAGGATTCTCCTCTCTTATGGGCTGACCAACACCTGAAAGCTTCCTCATTGTGGTTGTCCTATATGGGTGAGGGATTGGGTGTAATGTGGTTGTCATATGTGATGGCAATATTATCTCATGTAAGAGTCTTTCTTTCATGAATATTGGATTGATTCAAAGCATGTTTGAATTAGGAGTTCTATACTTATTGGGTCATGAGATTCATCTATAAATAGAGGAGATCTCTACCTATGGATTCATAAAAATAAATCAGTTTGAGAGAAAAGAGAAAAAGAGAGAGAGGTGTGAGAAGAGAGAAGCCCTTCTTCTTCTCCTTGGCCTCTTCCCTTTGGTGCCACTCCTCCTCCCTTGCCGTGGGCCCTCTTATGGGCATCCTCCTTGCTGGTGTGAGGCATCACACCAGCACCTGCCTCACACCAGCACCTCTCGTCCCTCATTTGATTGGATTGTAAAGGTGATTTGATCGAAGTTCATCCCGCTTTTCTGTGTTGTTTGACGTGTATGCGAAGTAGAGGGTCTGCACATTCAAGCCTCCATGAAGGATTGTTTCAAATTTTTAGTGATTTAATCTCTGGTTCCACTACTAATCAGGTAAGGATTCAATCTTTATTCATATAGATTGATAAAAAATTTTTAGATACAACCTGGACTATCCGAAGAGAAACCATTTTCCTTCCCTTCAGTTGGATCAGGCTATTAGTTGGAACCTCTCATTTCAAAGGAAGTTCCCATTTTTTTTTTTTTGGAGAGAAGAGACGGAGACCCACCCACACTATAATTATCTAGGATCAAATTTTTGAGAATGCATTATCCTAGAATCAAACTCATAACCTTCTTTTGCTAAGCAGAGAGGAGTAATCAATAGGGCAAGTTCGAATTCGCAAACTTTTAACAACTTGATGAAGAGGTCCTACACTACACTTTGTTGTGTTTGTGCCACAACTGTATATTGCAGTTACCTATTTATCTATTTCTTGAAGCTCCTTTACATGCATGAAAAATTTGGAAAATTTTCAATTCAAATCAAATTAAATGGGTGGCCTAGAACATTGCTTTTCTTGTGGAGTTCCAGAGAACCAAGAGAACAAAGAAGAAATATAATATGTGGTTGAGACATGTTTTTTGCTGCCATTTGGTGGAAAGTTTGAAAAGAAAGAAAGATGATTGTTTTGCTCTGAAGTTAAGATGGAGGCTATTATGGTGGTTACCATGAGAGCCTCGAATCGATGGTTGCCATGAGCATTCGGATTGGCATGGTGTCGAAGGCTACTTCAAATTGCCAAGCCACCACCATGGCCACCAACCGTTATGTAGAGCCAAGCTGTCCACCCTGAGTGGATCAACTCAAGCATAACTGACTCCCTCAATCTTTTGAGAGTGATTGAAGGCTGGATTATCTCATCCATAATGATATGTCAAATGGTTCGATAATCTCGAGATTGCACAATCTCACAGCTATACAACCAACTATTCGACAGCCTTCTATATAAACTATCGGAGCTCCGAGGACCAGATAAGTCAATCAACCGCTCTCAGAGAGCTCATTACTGCTTTATTGTTCTCTGAATCTGACTTGAGCATCAGAGAATTCTTATCGAAGCCACAACCTCCAGTTTGGATTTATTTTGCAAGTCATTCCAGTGCCAGCAACCCTACTCAAGACTCAGCTGTCCTCTCTCCGACCTCGATCGATTTCCAACAACAGCAGAAAGAGGAAGGGCCACATTCACATCATGGCTCCTAGATGAATATCTTCTCGACTCTCTAATGTCACCACCTCCCGTCAGGCAGTAGGCTATGTCAATAACCAAGTGCAGCCAATGGCATCAGAGGTTCTACCACCAGCCCAGCCGGCCCAGCTAGCATCAGTCATGGCTGACCAGTTTAACCAGCTTTTCTAGTAAGTACAAAATTTGACAATCACAGTCTAGACAGTCCAAACTTTTCTTGCACCTCTTCAGATGGTGCCGTAGCCTACTCGTGCTGCCCCTGCACCTACTCCAGTGGTGCAACCTACAGTTCCCACGGTGGCACCCCTACAGAACTCGATCCCATAGCCACCGCTTTAGTTGAGCCACACGCCCCTTCTCGAAGTTTGGAGAAAAGGCCGACTCATCAAAGCCATCCTAGGGCCCAACCAGCCAGGCGGCGATCTCCAAGCCCGCGATCAAGGCATGATTCAACCCCTGGTCGCCATTCTCCTCTGTGCTCCGAGGCCTGCACCGTCCAAGATCTTGACATCGAAAGGTAGTTCCAGATGCTTGGCCAGCAATTAGACAAGAAGATAGAAAATGCTCTCAACAATAATAATTTCTCGATGTTGTCTTACGAGGGGTTCAACAGTAAGCCACCCTTCATCCCGAGGATCATGCAGGAGCCGCTGCCCCTGCACTTTAAATTGCCTCAGCTGGAGGTCTATGATGAGACCATCGATCCTATCGATTATTTGGAGATTTTTAAAGCGGTAATTCTCCTCCAAGGAGCATCTGATGCAATCCTCTGTCAGACGTTCCTTTTGACTCTTAAGGAGACCTCTCGGTAGTGGTATTCAAGCTTGAAGTCGGCCTCCATCTATTCTTTTGAAGTTTTGTGCCAATCCTTCATCGATCATTTTGTTAGTAGCTGGGGACAACAAAGGTAGTCTGACTACCTCCACACCATCAAGCAAAAGGAGGATGAGTCGATCTGTACTTTTGTGAATAGATTTAATGCGGTGACCCTAGACATCCGTGACCTGGACTAGTTGATCGCGATGGCTATGATGATGGACAGCCTACTGAAGAACAACTTGACAAAGTCATTGACCAAAATTTATCCTCAAGATTTTTTGGATATGCTCGTCCATGCAGAGAAGTATGCTCATGTTAGATGTGTGCCCTAGAAACCAATCTTGGCTAACACATATCTTAATCTAGGGCATATTTTGTACTTGATGGGCAGTCTTTATAACCAATCATGTCTTTTGTGTCCATGATTTATCCTAAAAATTAATGAAGATGATTTTATATATTCTCAAGATGTTGAGAATTTGAGACATACATCATTAGTAGTTAATTTCTGAATACTTCCGATCAAAAGATCGTTACGAAGGATGGTGATCAATCCATTCAAGATCGATGCACGGATCACCTCCTTTTAGGACAGATGAGTCTCAAGTCTACGATGTATAGACACTGGAGTGAGAGTGTAGGTGGTTGTTAGAGAACAACTTGCACTGAGCATGACCAATACGAGCAATCACTTGGATGTCTACTCACTCATCGGTGATTTTTTTAATGCTGCGGTGGTGTGACTGGTCCTTTGACCTACGGTGTGTTGGCTATTCATAGCGAGTCTACTTAGTTTAACTATACATTCTTTTGATCCCTAGCCATTTCGATCTTTACTGTGTATGTTAGCTATTGTAGGTTCAGGTTCGCTGTTTAGAGTAGGATGCATCTAGATGGAATCTATCATCTTTGGTAGAAAAGAAAAAGTCCTATGCGATTCGTAAGACTGAGTTTAAAAAATCTCTGGTCAAAATAAGTGTGTATATTGAAAAAGAATTTTCACAAAATTCACAGATGAATTTGAGTCGAGCCAATCTAGCATATAACTGAGATAGGGATTGACGAGTTCTCTATGACCTCCGTCAAGTCAGGACTCACGATAGAGGGATTATATTACACGATAATTGCACTTAGAGGTTCATCTTTTCTATTCTGTTGGATTATCACTACATGTTACTAGACATCACTGGTGAATCGTGAGAACTTACTAAGATCATTTTCAGATCAATGATCTTTGTTGAGGTGAGTTGGAATCATTTCAGCCCATCAAAAAGAGTTTCGATGATACTATGATGGAGATCACGATATGTCTCACTACCAGACAGAAAAAAACCTGAGAGGTTACATACAAAAGAAGCATGATCTGATCAATTACTTAGATCATATTCAAATTATCAATCAGATTGATAGTTTGAATTTTAAAAACTGCTAATTTTTAATTGTTACAGTTTTGGCAATTGCTAATTGTTAGTATAGGGACATAATTATAAATATTGTAATTTTTTTGAAGTAGATTAAATTATGAATTAAGTTTTAATTAACTTAAATCAGATATAATTTAATTAAACTTAATTTAATTTAATATTAATTGAGTTCAATTATCCAAATCAGATTTGAATTTCAAGCTTGATTAGATCAGGCTTGACAACCTTTTCAAATTTGGCTTGTTTTGGACTCGATTTGAACCTAATTGAGATCAAATTTGAACCAGAAGAACTATGACTCAGAGAGCCCAAGTTCTCTAAGACTCTCTTCTCAAAAATTATCCTAAGAAAGGAATAAGAGTGTTATTTTTCTCGTGCTTCTCTTCTTGCATGCGTGAAAGGAGAGGGGGTGCCAATAGTTGGCGCCCTAACTTATTTGAAATTCTTTCTCATCTAGATTTTTTTTATTTGAATATGATTTAAAATAGGATAGAAATCCATCTGATTGGGATGTGGAAAAATTATTTTGTGTGACAAAAAAATTGGAGATAGAGGGATATGCGCTATATGCGAGAGGAGATTTTTTTCTTACATCACAACTTTATCTCAATGCCTTTCTACCCTTTGAGTTGGTTTCAACACCCTAGATTAAAAGAGATTAGATCTCTTGGACATTAAGAAGGGTTTGGGGCATGAGGGATTTGTGGTTGGTGCGACAAAAATAAGAAAAGGGAGAGAGGGTACGCGTAATAAGAAGAGAGTCTTCTTTCTTACATCATAACTTCCTCTCCCAATGCCTCCTCTTGTTTTCTCCCATTCATCCAATGCCAAGATCTAATGGTGATCTGATTCAAATTCCATCAGATCTACATGAAAGAGTTCGCGTAGTGATCTCCTTCTTCAAGATCTAGAAGAGATCTAGATCCAAGGATGAGGAGCGAGATCTGTAAGGTACTAGTACATTGATGATCTTAGTACTCTGATCAGGTGTCTCTATGTGAATACCAGCAGAGGTCGGGTACGTATGTGGCTACGATCAGAACTCAGAACATCTGCATGATTCGAGGTATGGAGATCTGATCTTCAATTTATTTTTCTAACTATTTGTTTTCTTTTTTAGATTTCAGATCATGATTGAATGTTCATATCAAGATTCTAACTATGATTTTTAGATTAGATCTGGTATGTGACTTAATTAAAAATATTTTAATTGATTTACTTCCATTGCTTAGATGCTTAGAAAATTTTTGAACTTCATGTATGAAACTGTAGCGATTTTCTAACAGTGGTATCAGAGCCAGATTTTGATACGAATATGAAAATCTCTTAGATCTAAAATTTAATTTATAGAAATCAGATCTGAAGATTAGTTTAATGATCTACTTATTTTAAAATAAGATTATTCTGACATAATTTTGTTATGCTGAATGGTTGTCCTAGAATGATGTAAAATATCGATTAAGGTTAGATCTGAATTTTCTACATACTGTAATATGATTACATAATTATTTTGGATCTAAAATTATTTTAGATCTGAAATAAATTATGAATTATTCAGATTTAAAATTGATTTTAGATATAAAAATATTATTTAGGATTTAATTTGGATCTAGTATGGTTGCTGAAATTTTTCTTACATACATAGATTCAATATTATTGTTCATATGTTTGACATGTAAAAGATAATTAAATTTAATTTTTAATTGATTACATATATGATATGTTAAATTAAACTCTTAGTAGCATAGTAATCGAATTGAGATAATCACCATGGCCGTCCGATCATAAGATGATGAAGGGATTAAAGTCTCTCTTGTCTGTTCGATGGGTTCTCTCTTATGACGTGTAGGAGTGTCGACTGTGATGTTTCTCATGAAGATGAATAGCGAACAAAAAATTTGTATATGATACATATTTTAGATTTAAATCAGATTATGCATATATTTTTATATATTTTAGATCACTGAAATATAATATATTTGATATATTATTTGACACACGATCTAAAACTTAATCTTTGCAAAATTCTAGATCCAAAACTCTAGGATCTATTTGCATAAAAATATGAAACTGTGACTAGTATGCTTGTGAAGTCGACTCAATTCTCAATTGGATCAACTCGAGTTGTTGAGGTGAGTTGACTCATTTTTGTTGAAGTCAACTCGAGATCCTGGTAGGTCGGCTCATTTGCTGATGAGCCGACTCAATTGTGCAGACTAGGTTTATAGATTTCTATTTGTCTCAGTGTGTGCCGACTTATTGTGACAAGTCGATTCGTGTACCAGGATGAAGTTGACTTGATTCTATAAACAGTGACATTGTATGAGATACAATATAAATTATTTAGATTAGAAATTATTTCTAGATCTAAACTTAAATCCATGTACATAATACACTTAATTGAGAATTAAGATTTAAAATTATAAGATTTAAAATTATGAATTTAAGAACTAAATTTTAATGCATAAAATATGGGCTTCAGGTATGGATTGAACGAATTAGGTTTAGAGACTAAACTACACTTAGGATCATTGATTAGATAAGATTAGAACCCTTTTCGATTTTGAGTAGTTGATTAAATCTAATCAAGAGTTGGTTGGGATTAGGTCAAAGGGGCTCACAATTGAATTTAGTTATAGTTAGTCAAATTGATTCACATGTGATGTGAATTGACTAAGTGAAGATCGAATTTGACTCAGCAATTTGAGCTCAGGTCTATCGATTAATCTAATTGATTCTAATCAACCAATTTGATGTCTAAGGCAAGTATTAGATGGTGGTTATTTAATTGGTTCTGTTGTCTAGCCTGACCAATTCGTTGGTGTTTAAGAAAAGCAATGGGGGACCCCCACTCATCTTCACTTACCTGACCATTTTGGAAGATTATGTTTTGTATTAAGTTACTTATTGACTTAAGTTCTCCCATATCGATTAGGTTGGTCTGACATAAAATATGCTAACCCAAATCAGATTAGTCATTACATCAGATGTATATGACTAATTAGAAGAGATCCGAACCTAAATCTCCTCAATAAATGTTAAGTCTACTGGTCTTCCACTGTTATAGAGATGCGGATATCTTTTCTGGCGTTAATCATTCTCGACTTGTTACAGTGGTTCGATTGTATTGGAAAGGCACAACCACTCTATTGGCATTAGATGCCCTGGGATAAAGATGGGGTTGGGCCCAATAACTGTTAGGTGAGAGACCCAATGACGGCTTTACACTCGCTGGTAAATGGTGGGTCGGACTTAAGTAAGAAATATACCAATAACTGTTAAGTGAGGCCACAGGACTTAGAGATCAAGTCACTGCAACATGCTTGGAGAAGCATCTGGATAAAGAGTTATCCATGCATTGATATATGTGTCATCAATAATTGTTAGGTGAGGTACCATATATCGATGGGACCGTAGCACTCACTGGAACCACTTATCGTATTAGGGTTTTCATTTCTCCACCTGAGGAGTGTGAGAGACTCGAAAAATTAGTGGGAGCCTTTGTTTGTTTTTAAAGTTTCTAAAACAAACTATTGCAAGTATAATCATCTAATTAAATTTTTATTCTCTATGATCAATTCTTCAGCTTCCAACCTTCTAGCTCGAATTCTAGATATCAACTACTTAACTGAAATCAATTACATATTCTGGCTCAGAAATCTAAGAATAGTTTTTAGTTTTTAGAAATTAAGCCTCTTGACCAGGTTAATCGAATATTATCAGCTTGTCCTATCCATAGTCAACAAGCTATACTTGATAAATAATTGGATATTGACAATTAGGTTAAGGTGCTATAAATTAGACTTCATGGTTGATGAAATCTAATATATGCATAAGGACATATAGACTACCAATGACATGCTGATTCATCTGCAATAGTTGTGAGATGATCAGAATTATATAGTGCATGAGAAGTATGATGGATAGTTTGTCTATGATCAATGATCAAGGACATTGAAGAGCTTGAGAAGCTCAACATGATCATGCATAAGAAATTACTAATGGATTTGATCCTGTAATTTCTGATTTATACAGATAGTTTATGAAACTTTATATGAATAAATATTATAGCACCTTAACTGAATTGATTAATATGCTGGTAACTAAAGAACCTTGAAAAGTTCAAAAGTACATACCTGAAGAACCTAAACAAACATTGACACGGCTTTGGAAGGTATGTCAAATTTCTCAAAAATTGATCTTATAATTTTTTTTTATTAGACTTTAGTACATATTACGCACTTTAATATAAGGTCTAAGGAAACAAGAGGACTGAGAAAAAGTGAAGTGACTCTTTTGAGTCGGCAATGGTGCAAATGTTGCACTAAGGCCGTGAGCACCTAATCTCGATAATTATCATTTAGATTTAGTTCATTATCATTTGTATGGTGATACATTTATGAACTTATTTAAGCAATAGTGAATACCATTAGGTCTGAGAGATCCAGAACCTAATAACCTGAAGTATACAGATGGTTCTTTTGGCTAGATCATGTATGAGAAGAAATAATTTATCGACTAAAGAAAATGACCTTTTGGACTCATTGACTGTTTAATCATATCTAGTTTGTGAATCATCTCTTTGAGGATTAATGACCAAGCTATCCTTTATTGGTCAAAAGGATAGAAACACTGAGATACTTATATTAGTACACATACGATGTATATGGCCCATTTGATGAGCCAGATTAGGACATTATCACTGCTTCATCATCTTTATCGATGAACTATCATGGTATCGGTATGTATGTAAGATATAAATTTGAAAGACTTTGAAAGGTTTAAAGAATTTAGATATGAAGTAAAAAAGATAAATCAAGAAATTTTTAAAGGTACTTCGATCAGATTGAGAATGCCATACCAAATAGAAATTTTTTCGATTATCTAAAAAGAATGATATAGTTTTATGATGGAATTTTCTTTATACACCTCAGCTCAATAGTGTATCTGTGAGGTGCAATGGCACTGTATAAGATATGATCTGATCCATCATGAATATCACTAATTTATTTATTATTTCTTTAGAAATAAAGTTTAATTTCTAAAATTTAAATTAGGTTTCCTCTAAAGTTGGTTTCACCATACCATATGAGATATGATATGGTGGACAAGTTAGAGGATAGGTCTGTGAGAGCTCATTTATGGGGTATCTCAAAAGGGTTTAGGATGCTATTTTCTCTTCCCAGTGGTTCACAATGTGATTGTAAGCAATCATACTATTTTTTTGAAAACAATGGGAGGATGAACTCAAAGAGAAATCTCTAAAGAATATTAAGTCACAGAACCTGTACAACCTATTTAAGATGAACCAGTATATGTAGTACATCCTCTACCTCGTAGATCTAGTAGGATCTCCCATCCTTTAGAAAGGTACTTGGTATTCTTATAAAGAATTCAGAGAAAGTATTTCTCGAGGGAGATTGGGAACATAGGGATGATCTCAAAAATCTACGACTATATGATATGAGGAATCATGTAGTTACATGAAGGTCAGTGGGATGGTCCCATACTGACATTGGTTATGATGTAGTTTCATATAGAATTTTTTTCAAAGAGCTAGATCAAACATTCTAGAAATAAAGGTTTATAGAGATAGACCCTAAAAGGATATTTGGTTTTCATAGACAAGTACATAGAAGAGGTGCTGAAAGGGTTCCACATTGAAACCTTCAACAGTGATCTGTTATCCTCTTAAGCATGGGAGTATGCCATATCATATACTCAACTTGGTATATCTTGTTGTGAAAGCCACAAGTAGATATTAGTCAAATCCAGACTGAGAGCATTGGATTACTGTGAAAATATCCTTAAGTACTTGAGTAGCACTAAGGGATCATTTCTCATCTTTGGAGAAGAGTTAGAACTAAAAGTGGGAGGATACACTGATGCTGATGGTAGAATATCTACATCAGCATGTATTCTTGGGTTTTATTGGTTCCGTATGCTGGAAGGGTTCCAAACAGTCGATCAATGAAAGCTGAATATGCTATAGATGTGCAAAATGCATTCTAATTCCTTTGATAGTTGTGAAACTTGATGCTATACCATTAGATGCTATGACATTGTACTATAAAAATAATGGCCCATAGCCTTCGCTAAGGAGCCAAGGTCTCACTAGAAGTCTATGCATATAGAATAGAGATATACGTGATTACCTCAAGTAGAATACATGGAGGTACAGAGAGTAAATTACACATAGAATGTGGTAGGCCCGAGTCACTTAGCCAGCTATACATCGAAGCCTATCTTCAAAAGATGGGGTTCTAATATATGGCAGATTGGCTTTAGTGCAAGTGAAAGTTTGTTAGATGTGTGTGCTAGAAGTCAATCTTGGCTGACACATACCTTTCTCTAGGATATATTTTGTACTTGATGGGCAGTCTTTATAACCAATCATGTCTTTTGTGTCTATGATTTATCCTAAAAATTAATGAAAAAGATTTTGAATATTCTCAAGGTGTTGAGAATTTGAGACATACATCATTAGTGGTTAATTTTTGAATGCCCTCGATCGAAGGATCGTCATAGAGGATAGTGATTAATTCATTCAAGATCAGTGCACAGATCACCTCACTTTAGGGCAGATAAGTCTTGAGTTTGCGGTGTAGAGACAGTAGGGTGAGAGTGCAGGTGGTTGTTAGAGAACAACTTGCACTGAACGTGACTAATATGAGAAATCACTTGGATGTCTACTCACTCATCAGTGATTTTCTCGATGCTGCAGTGGTGCGACTGGTCCTTTGACCTATGGTGTGTCGGCTATTCACAGCGAGGCTACTTAGTTTGACTGTACATTCTCTTGGTCCCTAGCCATTCGGATTCTTGCTGTGTATGTTGGCTATTGTAAGTTCAGGTTTGCTGTTTGGAGTAGGATGTACCTAGATGGAATCTATCATCATTGATAAAAAAGCAGAAGTCTTATGTAATTCGTAAGACTGAGTTCAAAAAATTTCTGACCAGAGTAAGTGTGAATACTAAAAAAAAAATTTCATAGGATTCACAGATGAACTCGAGTCAAGCCAATCTAGCATATGACTGACAATGAGATTTGACGAGTTCTCCATGACCTCTGTCAAGTTGGAACTCACAATAGAGGGATTGTATCACACGATAATTGCACCTAGGATTTCATCTTTTTTGTTCTGCTGGGTTGCCACTATATATTGCTAGACATTACTGATGGATCGTGAGAACTCACTAAGATTATTTTCGGATCAACAATCTTTGTTGAGGTGAGTTGGAATCATTTTAGCCCATCAAAAAGAGTTTCGATGATACTGTGATAGAGATCATAGTATGTCTCACTATCAGATAGAATAAAATCTGAAGGATTATACACAAAAAGAGCATGACTTGATCAATAGCTTAGATCATATTCAAATTATCAATCGGATTGATAGTTTGAATTTTAAAAACTGTTAATTTATAATTGTTATAATTTTGGCAGCTGCTAATTATTAGCATAGAAACTTAATTGTAAATATTATAATTTTTTGGAGCTAATTAAATTATAAATTAAGTTTTAATTAATTTAAATCAAATTAAATTAAATTAAATTAAATATTAATTGAGTTCAATTATCCAAATCAGATTTAGATTTCAAGCTTGATTGGATCAGCCTTGACAGCCTTTTCGAATTTGGATTGTTTCGGATTCAATTTGAACTCGATTGAGATCAAATTTGAATTAGAAGAATCATGACTCAGAGAGCCCAGGTTCTTTAAGACTATCTCTCTAGAAATCATGCCAAGAAGGGAAGAGGGGCATTATTTTTCTGATGCTTCTCTTCTTGTGCACGTGAAAGGGGTGGGGGCACCAATAGTTGGCGCCCCACCTTATCTGAAGTTCTTCCTCATCCAAATTTTTTTATATTTGAATATAATTCAAAATAGGATAGAAATCAATCTGATTAGGGTATGGAATAATTATTTTGTGTGACAAAAAAAAATGGAGATAGAGGGACATGCGCTATATGTGAGAGGAGATTTCTTTCTTACATCACAACTTTATCTCAATGCCTTTCTACACTTTGATTTGGTTTTCAACACCCTAGATTAAAAGAGATTAGATCTCTTGGGTGTTATGAAGGGTTTGGGGCATGAGGGATTTGTGGTTGGTGTGATAAAAATAAGAAGAGGGAGAGAGGGTGTGTGTAATAAGAAGAGAGTTTTCTTTCTTACATCATAACTTCCTCTCCCAATGCCTCCTCTTGTTTTCTCCCCTTCATCCAACACCAAGATCTGATGGTGATCAGATCTAAGAAGAGAAGAGAGAGAGAGGAAGAGAAGAAGGATTCTTCTTCTTTCTATGATGATCTGATTCAGATCCCATCGGATTTGCATGAAAGAGTTCGCTGAGCGATCTCCTTCTTCAAGATCTAGAAGAAGAGATCTAGATCCAAAGATGAGGAGTGAGATCTGTAAGGTGCTTGCACACCAGTGATCTCGATGCTTTGATTAGATTTCTCTATGTGGATACCAGCAGAGGTCGGGCATATGCGCGGCTACGATCAGAATCCGAGACATCCGTATGATCCGAGGTATGGAGATCTGATCTCCAATTTATTTTTCTAACTGTTTATTTCCTTTTTCAAATTTTAGATCATGGTTGAATATTCATATCAAGATTCCGACTATGATTTTAGATTAGATCTAGTATGTAATTTAATTAAAAATATTTTAATTGATTTACTTCTACTGCTTAGATGCTTAGAAAATTTTTGAACTTTACGTACGAAATCGTAGCGATTTTCTAACAGCTTGCATGGAGGAAGCCTTTGCTGATGATCCTCCTACCAATTCTGCTATGGCAGGATCGAATAAGGAGCGCTCCCCAAAATAGAAAGAGAAAACTCGCCGGCACTCTCGATCTCCATTCTAGAGGTGAAAAAATGGAGGCCGAATTCATCGATCTCAAAGTCCTCCTAGGAGGGATAGACAACCCTCACCTCCTAGGCATTACAATAACTACACACCTCTGACCGTTCCCTTGAGTGAGGTGTTGATACAGATATGGCCTGAGCTACCTGAGCCTCAGCAGATGCGGATGAAGCTAGAGTACTGCTGTGACCTCAATAAATATTATTTTTACCATCGTGATCATGGCTACGATACTGAAGATTGTCATCAACTCCATGACGAGATCGAGAGACTTGTCAGACAGCGGAGGCTGAATCACTTTGTTCGAAGGGTGGCTCCTTAACGTCAACCCCTGAGAGTTCAACAATCACTTTTTTTACCTCAACAATCATTTCCTCTGCCTCAGCCACAACCAACACCAATGCAACAGGAGGGACAGTAGGTGGGGGGATAGGTGATGGAAGAGGAGCGACCCATTTGTGGGGAGATTCACATGATCACTGGGGGTTTGTCTTGGTCGATAGAGGCCCTAGAGATGAAGCAATCGAGGCTTGAGGGTGAGCAAGAGATGGAGGCTATCATCTTCATCGAGCACGATGCAGAAGGTGTCCTAGCCCCGCACAATGATGCGGTGGTTTTAACAGCGAATATCACTGATTTTAATGTACACCATATTTTTATTAATAATAAAAGTTTGATAGATATCTTATACTTTTTTATCTTCATCTAGATGGAGTTTACACCTGACCAATTGAGTAGATTTGACACCTCGATCCAAGGTTTCTTCGAGAGCTCGATGGTCCCAGAGAGAATGATCAAGTTGCCTCTCATGGTGGGCACTCAACCCCGATGAACAACAATTCAAATTAACTTCCTGTTGGTTAAGCTCCCTTCGACCTACAATGCAATTCTCAACCGTTCAAGCTTGTGCATTCTAAAAGCTATCGTGTCAAGCTACCATTTGATGAAGTTTTCAATCAGGCATAGAGTAGGGTAGATCCAAGGCAATCAGGCCATGGCCTGAGAATGCTTTGTCACTAAGCTCCTAGCAGAGGGCCAACCGACCCAGGGGAGGTCCAACCTAAGCTCTTGATAGGGCTGGGTGCCTGTGATGATCTGATTCAAGGATGTCCCTAATCGATCGAGGACCTCCTAGATGTCCTGTTGGAAAAGAAAAATCCAGATCGGATTGTGAAGATCGGCTCGTGCTTGGATGAGGTAACTAAAAGCTGACTAGCCACTCTTTTGCAGGAGAATATGGATCTCTTCACTTGATCGATGGCAGACATGCCTAGCATTAATTCAGAGGTGATATCCCATCATCTGAGGGTGGACCCAATCCATCATTCGATGAGGCAAAAGAAGCGAAGTTTTGCCCTGGAACACCAAAAGGCCATAGCTGAGGAGGTGGACAAGCTACTCAAAGTTGGTTTTATCAGAAAAGTCATGTATCTAGACTGACTAGCTAATGTTGTGCTGGTCAAGAAGGCAAATGGCAAGTGGCATATATGCATCAACTTCATCGACCTCAATGAAGCTTGTCCCAAGGATATTTACTCTTTGCCTCGAATTGATCAATTGGTGGATGGCACCTCTGGGCATGAGCTCCTCAGCTTCATGGATGTTTTTGTCAATTATACTCAAATCCAGATGGCACCTGAAGATGAGGAAAAAATAACTTTTGTCATTGACCATGGACTTTATTGTTACAGGATGATGCCCTTCGGCTTGAAAATTGCAGGGGCCACTTATCAGTAGTTGGTGGATAAAATCTTCAAGGATTAGCTCGGCCATAATATAGAGGCATATGTTGATGATTTGCTCATCAAGAGCCAGGCTATCCCATATCATGTTGCGGACCTTCGGGAGACTTTTGGTACTCTCTGTCAGTTTCAGATGAAGTTGAATCCAATGAAGTGTGCTTTCAGAGTCACCATCGGCAAATTCCTTGGATTCATGATCTCTCGGAGGGGCATCGAGGTGAATCTCAAGAAGATCAAGGCAGTCCATGAGATGGCACCATCGAGGACCTTGGGAAACTACAATGCCTCACTGGTAAGATGGTCTCGCTCAATCGCTTTGTCTCTAGGTTAGTCGAGAGGTGTCTTTCCTTCTTTAAAGCCCTCAAACAACAAAGAGACTTCTAGTGGACCATCAAGTGCCAGAAGATATTTAAAGAATTAAAGCAGTACCTTAGCTCCCCACCATTGCTCTCAAAGCCTCAGCCTGGTGAGGAGTTATTTCTCTATATCGCCATCTCCCTTGTCGTAGTTGGCTCAATCCTGGTTTAGAAAGAAGGACAAGTGCAGAGGCCTGTGTACTACACCAGTAAGGTTCTCCATGATGCAGAGACTAGATATTCTAAACTTAAGAAGTTAATTTTTGCACTAGTCATTATGGTGAGGAAGTTGCAACCTTATTTTCAGGCTCATATGGTAGTGCTTGTTGGATTTTCTATAGATACTAGTACATATGGATTTCAAATTTTTTCTAAATTCAAAATGTAGTAAAAAAATTAAATTAAAATATTTTTAATCTAAGCAAGCATTCATCATATGAATGCACCTATGAATCTAGTTCATATACTAAAATTAATATAAATTAATTTTAGGATGAATAAATAAAAGTCTGTAATCAATACACATACTTAAATCGCTTTTTCTTTTGTCCTAAATTTGTAACTAGGATTGAATCCAATTCAATCCCTAGATCTAGGGTTGAGTAGATTCTGAATCAGCAGCACAAGTATCTTGCTTCTATAGATATTCATAAGGTCGATCTAGATAAGCTCCTCTTGATGCAACTCACTTGAACTCAAAGCCTGAATAGGCTTGAACCAAGCCTGGATAAGGATCAACCCTTGAATCCTTTTTGATATTTTTTTCTTGATTCTTGAAGAAACCAAAAATCTTTCTTGAACTCTCAACTAATTAAGAAGAACAACAACTAAGAAGTGGTTGTAACTAACTCCCAACAACTTAAGAGAAAGAAGAAACCATCTAACAACAACTTGGTGTCAACCAATTGACACCAAAGAGAGATGCCGCCCACCTCTCTTCTAGCTCCAACAAGGGGATGCTAGAGAGAGAGGATATATGCTAGAGAGAGAAAGAGAATGAGAGGTGATGAAAAGAGTAAGGGTGGTGGCAAGGAAGGGAGAAAGTGAGTTGATGAGAGAAATAAGGCTAGGGTCCTTTATATAGATAGCATAAGGGTGTCCTAATCAAATTAAGATCCCTCCTCCTAATCATATTAGAAGTCCAAACTTAAATATGCTGGGATCAAATAAATAGGGCGCCATCCAAAACTCACCCATGCTTACATCCAATACTAGGTGTCCCATCATATGGGATCCAATAAAAAATCACAAATCAGCCCACATGATTTCATAAATTCACTTCAAGGCTTCTTAATGAATATAATTAAGAAACTCTTTCTTGATTTAATCCAAGTCATAAATTAAGATCCAATCATTGGAGGCCATTGAATTATTATTTAATTAGATTCAAATCAAGTATAGAAATTAGTTAATGCTTATCATATAAGCAAACCAACTACAAGAGGAATTAGATTCACCCAAGTGCTAGCAAGGTTAACATGAACCTAACAAGATTTCTTTTATCCATATAAATTGGTACTTCATAAACCCAATTATTAACCAATCTAGATCTTCTCCCTTTATGTGTGACTTCATAGGTTCAATTCTATCTGATAGTGAGACATATTATGGTCTCTATCATAGGTATCATTGAAATTTTTTTTAGTGGGTTAGAATAATTCCACTCTAACTCGATGAGAATCATTGATCCAAAACAATCCTATTGAGCTCTCATAATCCATTAGTGACATCTAGCAATATGTAGTAGTATCCCAACAGAATCGAAATAAAACTTGTAGATGTAGTTAATGTATGAAACAGTCCCTCTATCATGAGTCCCGACTAGATGGTAGGTCATGGATAAATCATCAAATCTCATCATCAGTCATATGACAGATTCGATCAGCTCAAGTCCAATAGTGATTTCAAATGAAAACTCTTTTTCGTGAATCACACTACTATGGCCATAGACTTATGGACTCAGCTTCTTAAATCTCATAGGACTACTCCTTTCTATTAAGGTCGATAGATCCCATATAAATGCATATATTGCTCACACAGCTCAACCAACTGAAGCCAATATCCACTACAAAAAATTATGATCGAGTTAATGTTTATATGTAGTCAAACTACAGCAGTCTTATTATGAGCAACTGTGACACTGCAGGTCAAAGAATCAATCATACAACTACAGCATCGAGATAATCACTGACGATCGAATAGAATCCATATGATATCTTGTGTGGTCACGCTCAGTATAAATTATTCTCTAACAAGTATTCATACTTTCTGCTCAATATTTTTATACTGTAAACTAGAGACTCATCTATCCCAAAAGAAGTGAATCATGTGTCAATTTATCTGGATAAATCACCATCCCCATGACTATCCTATGATGACAAGCAATTTAGGAATCGATCATACATGCCTCTAATTCTCAACACTTGAGAATATATTTCGTAACATCAATTTCAAGAATGATTCAAGGATACATAACACTTGGATGGAAAATAAAAACTTATCCTTTATTGATGAAATTAATAGTTTAAGTATAAATATGTATCATAGAATAAAAATATGTCAGTGAATAATTGACTTCTAAGACATACATCTAATAATCTCTCACTTGGACTAAAGCCAATTGGCCATTAATCTAAGTCCCATCTTCTCAAGGTAGGCTTGAAGCAAAATTCAGTGCAGGGGTAAAATGATAATTTTAAAACTTTTTTAAAATTATAATTTTACAGTAGAAAAATATTAATTAATCTAATTAATTAATATGAATTTATCCTACACTAGAATCTAAATATGATATATAGCATGCATGCATTTAAATTTGAAATTCAAATTTGAACAATAAATACTTTATTGTAATGTGTTCAGAACACAATACCTTTGTGCGGGTAGTAGATCGCCGTAATCTGATCACCGTCAGGGAAGTCTGATCATCGCGATGCAGCCACACAGTATGTCTGACCTCTGTGGATCATCCACACGAAGCTTCCGATCTGATCGACTCCTCACGAGTGCTAGCTCGTTGTAGAGCCCTTTTGACGGTCGATGCTGATCGAACTCCTTCAATCGATGTCTGTCGATTCTTTGAATGCTCTGAATCATCAACAGACATGCTTGAGAGGATGTTGAAGATCTTCCTAAGATTTTGTAGGCTCATGACACTCGTAGCTCACTTTCTCACTTTCCGAACCCCAGACTAAAACTCTAGGGAACTCACCGAAAACCTTGCACCCACTTTTCTTCCTTTTCTTTCTTTTTCTTTTGGAAGGATATGAACTTCCTTCTCATGCACAAGACTTCTCATGCCCCAAAATTTTTCTCTAAAAATCTTCTTCTTGCATGCCCCACTCTTCTCCTCCTTTTATAACAACGTCAAACGTCTTATTCAAAAGAAAGGATAAAGATGAGTAATTGCATATATGAATTCAAATCAAATTTTGAATTCAAATGGACTATCCTGGCTAAGATTTTGCTAAATTGAAATACGACTGTACACAGCTCCTAAATTGGAGTGGTCAATCTCATCTTGACACATGCACCGACAAGTCAAGTACTTGACTACACCCAGCAGCCTTCCGTCACTGAATTAGAAATTCAGGTAGTCCAGTGCCTAAGTGCAGTGAGTTGCTTGCAAGTCATCGTGGCGGTCTCAGGTCGGAGGGATATTTATACTCATATTCCATCGAAGCAAATCTTGACAGCAGAAATAGCTCTGGAGTCGATCACGTTCAGTGTAGATGTATCCTTACATCTCATCTGTATGCCATACCAGTGTCTCCACACTCATTGGTTAAGAGGACAACCAACCTATATGGCACACAATGACCTATACTTGATAAACGTTGTCGTCCTTGGTAACAATGTATCATTTGGTCGTGAACAGATTTAAGGACTAAACGATAAATCCTCCTTCGTCGAGTCTAAATAATCCTAAGGACTTCACCACAACATAGGAGTTCATTAAAAGATGCAATATTTTGTGATGAAAAATGCCAAAATAATTTTTATTAATTCATAATTCATCTACATATACAAAAATGAGCACAACCGTCAACAGCCTAACGATTGGCTTTAGGACACTATTCTCAACAATCTCTCACTTGGCCTAAAGCCAATCGGTGCAATATCTAATACCCATCTTCGACTTGTAGTTATCGAACTCCTTCACCGCAGTGGCTTTAGTGAATGGGTCAGCCAGGTTCTCCTTTCCATCGATCTTCTAAAGATCGACGTCACCTCGATCCATAATTTTTCGGATGAGATGGTAGCGGCATAGAATATGCTTCGTCCGCTGGTGTGCCTTTGGTTCCTTCGCTTGAACAATGGCTCCAGAGCTATCACAGTAGAGCAGAACTGGACCAACAAGGGAGGGTGCTACTCTGAGCTCGGTGATGAATTTTTTCAGCCACACCACTTCTTTGGCAGCATCTGATGCGGCGACATACTCCACCATGCAAACTGAATCAGCCACTGTGTGCTGCTTGGAATTTTTCCAGCAGATAGCCGCACCATTAAGGGTAAAAATAAATCCCAACACACTTTTGCTGTCATTGTGATCAGACTGAAAACTAGAGTCTGTAAACCCTATAAGTCTCAAGTCCGATTCACTATAAACAAGCCACTGGTCCTTAGTATTTCTTAAATACTTCAGGATGGTTTTAACAAACTTCCAGTGATTCTCCCCTGGATCAGATTGGTATCTACTCACTACTCCTAGTGAGTATGCCACATCTGGTCGTGTACATGTCATGACGTATATGATAGATTCCATTGCCGAAGCATATGGAATCCTACCCATATGCTCTCTCTCTTGAGGTATTGTCTGACAATCTCTCTTCGAGAGAGAAATTCCATGGCCTATCGAAAGATAGCTTTTCTTGAAATTTTCCATGCTGAACCTCTTCAGCATAGTATCAATGTACGTGGACTGAGATAAACCAAGCAACCTTTTAGATCTATCCCTATAGATCCTCATCCCTAGGATGTAGAAAGCTTCTCCTAGATCCTTCATGGAGAACTGTGACGACAGCCAAATCTTTATTTCCTGTAATGCAGGGACATCATTTTTGATTAAGAGAATATCATCCACATACAATACAAGAAATACCACTACTGGACTATTAGCCCACTTATAAATGCAGGGCTCTTCTCCATTCTTAACGAAGCCATACGTCTTAATCGTCCTATCAAAATGTATGTTCCAACTTCGGGATGCCTGCTTAAGTCCATAAATGGACCTTTGTAGTCTGCACACCTTAGACTCATCAGTGGATGTGAATCCTTCAGGTTGTATCATATACACCTCTTCATCCAGCTTTCCATTTAGGAAAGCTATCTTCACATCCATCTGCCAGATTTCATAGTCCAGATGGACAGCTATTGCAAGCATAATCCGAATGGATTTGAGCATTGCCACAGGAGAAAATGTCTCGTCATAGTCTATACCATAATGTTGACGATATCCCTTGGCAACCAGACAGGCTTTATAGGTTTCCACCTTTCCGTCTGCACCCCTCTTCCTCTTGAAGACCTACTTACACCCAATGGGTTTTACTCCTTCGGGTGGGTCAACCAATGTCCACACATCGTTGACCTTCATGGACTCCATTTCGGATTTCATGACCTCTAGCCATTTCTCAGAGTTGGGTCTCTGCATTGCATCCATGTAGGTGATCGGATCCTCATCATTTTCATCAAGTTCGATAGGATCGTCGTCCCGGACCAAGAAACCATAGTATCTGTCCGGTTGATGTGGTACTCTACCAGATCGCCTTAAGGGTGCTTGAACAATGGACTTTGGATCTGATCTAATCAAATCTGGTTCAGGTTCAGCAACTTGCGTCGGATTTTTCACCTGTTAAATTTCGTCAAGTTCGACCTTAGAAGCAACAGTCCCTTCACCAAGGAACTCCCTTTCCAAAAAGATTGCCTTAAGGCTAATAAACATATTTTGCTCATCAGCTAGGTAGAAGTAATACCTTTTGGTCTCTTTTGGGTACCCTATAAAATTACACTCGTCAGACCTAGGTCCTAGCTTGTCCGTAATTAAACGTTTAACATAAGCCAGACACCCCCAAACCCTAAGGTGTGAGAGTACTGGCTTACGTCCTATCCATATCTCATATGGCATTTTGGTTACAGACTTACTCAGAACTCTATTTAGAAGGTAACAAGCTGATTCGAGCGCATATCCCCAAAGGGAGATCGGCAGACCAGCAAACCCCATCATGGATCGAACCATGTCCAACAAGGTCCGATTCCTCCTTTCAGACACACCATTATGCTGTGGTGTTCCAGGAGGTGTCCACTGAGATAGAATCCCATTCTCCCCAAGGTATGTCAGAAAATCATTGGAAAGGTATTCACCTTCTCGATCAGATCGAAGAGTTTTAATACACTTTCTAGTTTATTTTTCTACCTCATTTCGGAATAGTTTGAATATTTCAAATGACTCTGACTTATGCTTCATTAAATAGACATACCCATATCTCGATAGGTCGTCTGTGAAGGTTATGAAGTAGAATGTACCAAACCCAAGAGTTCACTGGCTCGCTCACCTTTTCTAGTAAAAGGTGATTTGATCATTTTACCAAAAAGACAGGACTCACAGGTTGGAAGTGATTCACAATCACCTACTTTAAGAATTTCTTCTTGAGCCAACTTGTTTATCCTGTTCTTATTGATATGACCTAGCCTACAGTGCCAAAGGTAGACTTCTGACACATTATCTATTCTAGGGCATTTACCGGAGGTTTGAACCACATTAACAGGTTGTGATAGAAAGTAAATTCCATTATTAAGTTATCCAACAAATATTGTAACACCATTCAAAATGATATTACAAATATTTTCTTTTATTAAAAGTTGATAACCGTTCATGGCCAAAAGGCCTACAGAAATAATATTTAATAAAAAGCTTGGACAATAGTGACATTCACTCAGAATTATATTTCAAGAATTGATTACAAGGTTCATGATTCCTAATGCTAGAACTGGAACTTTGCTTCCATCTCCAACGTTCAGGAATCTATCATCTTCATCAAATCTCCTACTGACCTGTAGACCTTGCATCGAATTGCAAATATGATAAGGGCTTCCGGTATCCAATACCCAGGCAGTAGTGTCACAAATGAAAAAGTTGCAAGGTGTTATCATATAAGTACCTTGCTTCTTCTTCAGCCTGTTCGGGTCCAGGGAGGCAATTTATAGAGGACAATTCCTCTTCCAGTGCCCCTACTTCTTGCAAAAGTAGTACTCTGCCAGGCTCTGGTCGGGCTTGCGCTTCTTGGTCTGATCTTGTGCAGACGTCCCAACATGCAGCTGCACCTTCTTATTCTTCTTCTTCTTGTTCTTCTTCTTCCCTTTCTTAAAGGGTCGACGACCAGAAGAAATCCTCCCACAATATTCACCGACTCCTTATGGAGCTGGTGATCCTTCTCAAAGTTCTGCAGCAACCCCAACAAGCCGTGGTAGTTCACTGCAGGCTTTGTCATCCGAAAATGAGTAAGGAAGGGGAGGAAGGACTTGGGCAATGAATTAAGGATCGCATCCTTACTGAGCTGCTCGTGCAAGGGAAAGCCTAGTTTACTTAGGCGCTCAATCATTTCGATCATGTACAGTACATGATCAGTGACTGAGGCACCATCCCTCATCCGAGCATTGAAAATAGCATAACTAGTTTTGTGCCTTTCAACATCGTCAGGCGTGCCAAAAGAGTCATTCAACATTTGAAGCTTCTCCTGTGGCTGGGCATTCTCGAACCTGTGGCTGAACTCATCATTCATTGCCGCCAGCATAATGCATCGAATGGTGGTGCGATCGTTGAACCACTTCTGATAAGTGTCTTGGACCATCCCTCTAATGTTCGGGGCTGGCTCCTCAGGTGCCGGATCCATTACTACATAAAGGATCCGCTCATGCTCAAGGATGATTTTTAATTTTCGATACCAGCTATCGAAATTAGGTCCCATGAGCTTGTCATTATCTAATAATGACCGGAGGGATAGGGTAGTGGCCATAGCTGCATAAAAGAAAACCAGACCTCTATTAGTACATAAATTATAAATACTAAAGACTTGGACTTTAGTCTAAAGTTTCTCCCAGTATTTTTACGAACTGGTAGCCTCAACCTCCAATTCGAGAAATTACTTTAATTTTTTAGTGGGTACTAGAATCCACACAGACTACACACGAGCCCAACTTTGGTTGGTCAACCCATGTGCATCTATGGGTAGGTTCATAACCAGTTGTTTCTCTAAACAACTTCTAGTAATTGATTTTGCCCCAGAACCTAATCAGTAGGTTTTGGCCTCCACTGAAAAGATCTGGTTAGGTCCAACCATTAACATGATTTGATTTGGTGAATCGGACCAATAAATGATCAGGCCCGACTTTGGCCGGCCAACCTAATCAGCATCAGAAAGACTCAAACCAAATTATCATATTATGAATGATAATTTCATTAGTCAATAAGCACCAGGCCTTTGGGCCTCCAATGATTATTAAACTAATAGACTCATTATCACTCACTTAATGGGAGGCTATGACTTAGTTATCAATATAACTTAATCATTTTTAGGGACCTAATAATTTTTGAGAATTTTATTAAAGGATAGATGAGAAAAAAATATCTAGCCAATTTCAATCCTCCCATTGACTTCACCAAGTCAGATTAAAAAGGATTTAATTAAAGCTGGCATTAGGAGCACCTAAATCAGTCAAACTGATTTACCTAATGACATGGGTGAGCCCTAATCACCAAGTGATCTAATCAAAATTTAATTCACCAGATTGGCCAAGTAAGCGAGATCAATGGTGGGGATATACCATTAACTCGTCAGAGATCGAATCACTGCGAGTAGCTCCCGCTTAAAAACTACTGGTCAAACTGCCAAACTTACCTTAGACACCAACCAGTTCATTAGTTTTAATTTGATCAACTTAGTAAATTGGGTTCCACCGCGTAGCCATAAATTAAGTCCATCTTGGTCTAGTTAAAGACATGGACCCATTCAACTATAACTATTGGAGTTGAGTCTAGAGTATCCTTGACCTAATCTAATTCAATTTTTGATTAGATTTGACCAATTACTCTAATTTAGTCCATTTCTTTAAGCTAACCTTAGGTCTAACTCAATTATGGACCTAATCCATCTAACCCATTGACCCACAAGTTTATGCAATTGTCTTAGGTCTTAATTCATAATTCTAGACCTACTAGACAACACTTAATTCTTTTAATTAAGTATTTGGGCCGATAGGTCAGGGTTTGGCATTTTGAAAATAATTTTTAAATTTGAAAGGTTTTATTTTTTGTTCATCAAATATATTGACTCATTTCACAAATAGATCAGTACATTTCATAAATAGCAATCCTATTGCTAATTACATAATAGAAAATAACTCAATCAAAATAAATCATGAATATTCCTTTAGATCTAATCTAACACATTCATGATAAATTTCACAATTGAACCTTTATAATTAATTCCTTTCGCTGCTTCATCTGCATGGGATATAATTGCAGCGGCACCCCTACCGCCATAGGAGACCCCATCGAATGGGAGGAGAGGGCCTTTAAACCCTACTTTTCTCCTATGACCGGACGGCCATGGCAACCAACCCAATTCGATTACTTGCTACTTGGATCAAGTATATCTAAATATACCAATTTCAAAATTTAAATTTCAAATTTTAAATTTTAAATTTTAAATTTTAAATTTCAAATTTTAAATTTTTGAATTTCAAATTTTGAATTTCAAATTTTGAATTTTAAATTTGAAATTTGAAATTTCACCCAAATTTCAAATTTTAAATTTCAAAATTTTGAATTTTAAATTTCAAATTACAAATTTCAAAATTCAAATTTTAAATTTTAAATTTTAAATTTTTGAATTTTGAATTTTGAACAACTTTTAAAATTCAAATTTCAAATTTTAAATTTCAAATTTTTGAATTTTGAATTTCGAACAACTTTCAAAATTCAAATTTTGAATTTTAAATTTCAAATTTTAAATTTAAACTTTTAGATTACAACTTAATCTATGCATGCAAATATATATATTATATCTAAGAACCCACTCTGATACCATTTGAAGCGAAATTCAGTGCAGGGGTAAAATGGTAATTTTAAAACTTTTTTAAAATTATGATTTTACAGTGGAAAAATATTAATTAATCTAATTAATTAATATAAATTTATCCTACACTAAGATCTAAATATGATATATAGCATGCATGCATTTAAGTTTGAAATTCGAATTTGAACAATAAATACTTTATTGTAATGTGTTCAGAACACAATACCTTTGTGCGGATAGTAGATCGTCGCAATCTGATCATCGTCGGGAGAATCTGATCATCATGATATAGCCACATAGCATATCTGGCCTCTGTAGATCATCCACATGAAGCTCTCGGTCTGATCGACTCCTCACGAGTACTAGCTCGTTGTAGAGCCCTTTTGACGGTCGATGCTGATCGAACTCCTTCGATTGATGTCTGTCGATTCTTCAGATGCTTCGGATCATCAACAGACATGCTTGAGAGGATGTTGAAGATCTCTCTAAGATTTTGTGGGCTCACGACACTCGTAGCTCACTTTCTCACTTCCCGAACCCCAGGCTAAAACTCCAGGGAACTCACCAAAAATCTTGCACCCACTTTTCTTTCTTTTCTTTCTTTTTCTCTTGGAAGGATATGGACTTCCTTCTCATGCACAAAACTTCTCACGCCCCATAATTTTTCTTCAAAAATCTTCTTCTTGCACGCTCCACTCTTCTCCTCCTTTTATAACAACATCAAACGTCTTATCCAAAAGAAAGGATAAAGATGAGTAATTGCACATTTGAATTCAAATCAAATTTTGAATTCAAATGGACACCAACTCATCCCTTATCCATTAAAGGCGTGAGGCGTGGCTTAAATTGTGCATGGAGTGATTTCATGAGAAACCTTTTCTCATGTAATAAATGGGGCATAAAAAAAGGAATAAGGTGCAAAGATTGATTGCCCATTCAAATTCAAACTTTATTTTGAATTTGAATGGCCAACCAATCATCCTTATCCATTCAAATGGCACATTAATGTGGGGTGTGGAGAGGGCTTGGTGTGAGGAAAAAATTCATGAGAAGTTCCTTCTCATGAATTCAAATGGGTGCAATGGAAGTGAGGTGGCGCATGGAGATTGGGTCAAGGTGGTTTAATTATTTAAACCAACCTAATTGAACCAAATAAGTTAGGTCCAATTAGACTAATTTAAATCCAATTAAATTAGGCTTAATTAGGCTCAATAAAATCTTAATCAAATCAGGAATTGATTAAGCCCAACCCCTAATGAAATCAGGGATCAAACCATCTTGACGATTAGGTCAACTCTTAATCTAATCGGGTCAAACCCAACTGAATCCAATTCAATTGGACTTGATCCAAAAATAATTACTCAATAAAATTGAGTTAATTAGTGATCAAATCACTAATTAAACCTCTCATAAATACTGAGTCCAAATTCGATGCACAATCAGGCATCAGAATTCATCGATATGTAACCCTGATCGAAAAGTCCCAACCAGTGAGACTCTTGACCCCGGTACCCATAATGTGTGGAACTTGTGATCAGAGAATCTTGATTCTCGATCACTGAGTCCCAAACATGTAGGATTCTACATCAGCTATCAGATCAGATAGGAACCTCTAATGTGTGTGACCCCACAGGTTCGAACCTAAGCCGGTAGCACCGGAATCAATTTCTGTACTAATCGAAGTGACCATCTAGCAATGGTACCCGACGTCCGGATAGGTCGAAGAGTCCAATCGCAACACTCAGAACCTACATGAATATGGTTACTGTATAATTTATCCTTTTGATCCCTGTATTTAGGATGACTCAGGGTTAAACTGTCAACCCTGATCAGATCATCCGAATCGTGCTCAACTCAAACAGTCCTGTGACTCCTCACAAGGACTACCCTGGCCAAGGTTTTGCTAAATTGAAACACGACTGTACACAACTCCTAAATTGGAGTGGTCAATCCCATCTTGACACACGCACCGACAAGTCAAGTACTTGACTATACCCAGCAGCCTTCCGTCACTGAATTAGAAATTCAGGTAGTCCAGTGCCTAAGTGCAGTGAGTTGCTTGCAAGTCACCGTGGCGATCTCAGGTCGGAGGGACATTTATAGTCATATTCCATCGAAGCAAATCTTGACAGCAGAAATAGCTCTGGAGTCGGTCACGTTCAGTGCAGATGTACCCTTACATCTCATCTGTATGCCATACCAGTGTCTCCACACTCATTGGTTAAGAGAACAACCAACCTATATGGCACACAACGACCTATGCTTGATAAACATTATCATCCTTGGTAACAACGTATCATTTGGTCGTGAACAGATTTAAGGACTAAACGATAAATCCTCCTTTGTCGAGTCTAAATAGTCCTAAGGACTTCACCACAACATAAGAGTTCATTAGAAGATGAAACATTTTGTGATAAAAAGTATCAAAATAATTTTTATTAATTCATAATTCATGTACATATACAAAAATGAGCACAACCATCAACAGGCTGACGATTGACTTTGGGATATTATTCCCAGCAAGGCTTCCATTTTGGGCTAGCTCAGTTACTTTGTCAGCAGATTTGCAACATTATCAACGAAGTCTACTCTTCACATCTCGACATATTGTTTCTCAAAATAGTGGCATATGATATAAAACTGCCATTCAATGTGCTTTGATTTTTTATGAGACTAGAGCTCCTTAGTAAGTGCTATGGCTCCATTATTACCTAGTATAGTGGTATGGCATCTGATGTCATTACATCAAGTTTTACGACAAACTTTTTGAATCAGAAGCCTTCTTTTGTGTCAGAAGCCTTGATCGAAGTCAGTATGGGAATATCATTTTTAAAAGGAGGATGTCATTGATGTACCATACGAGAAAGATAAGTGCACTCCCACTGACCTTTTTATAAATATAAGATTTTTTTTCATTTTGATGAAACCAAATGATTTGATCATATTATTGAAATGAAGATTTTAGCTTTGAGAAGCCTGCTTTAGTCCATAGATGGATTTTTATAGCTTGCAGACTCAGTGATCACTATTATCGGATGTGAAACTCAAAGAATACTCCATATAGATATCTTCCTCAAGATATCCATTCAGAAAAGTAGTTTTCATATCCATCTATCAAATTTCATAATCATAGTAAGCTGCAATAGCAAGCATTATGTAGATAGATTTCAGCATGGCTACAGGTGAAAAAGTGTCATAATAGTCAATGCCTTCATGCTGACTATAACTCTTCGCCACCAGCCTTATCTTATAGATCTCTATCTTACCATCATTATCTTTTTTTTTTTATAGATCTATTTACACCCAATGGGAATAATTTTCTTCGATGGATCCACTAAGGACCATACCTGATTTGAGTGTATTGAGTCAATTTCTGACTTCATTGTATCTAACCATTTCTTGAAATCGATGTTAGACATCACCTCATCAAAAATACTAGGATCATCACTATGACCCCCATCTCCTACAAGGAATGCTTCCTCTACATCCTTTTTCAGTATACCTATGTATCTTTTAGGAGGATGGGAGATTTTACCTAATCTACGAGGTAGAAGTGGAACATTAACTACTGACTCATCATTGACAGATTTTTAAGGATCTATAGTTTGTCACTCTTCAGAGATATTCTCATTAAGCTCAATTAATCTCCCACTACCACCATCCTGGATAAACTATTTTTTTAGAAATGTTGCATTGCGACTCACAATCACATTATGGTCATGTGGAAAGTAAAAGTAGTACCCAATAGATTCTTTAGGATACCCTATAAATCGAGCTACAACTGATGTATCCTCTAACTTGTTAGGTTTTTATTTTTTAATATAGGCTAGACATCCCCATGTCTTAAGGTAACTCAGACTCAATTTTTTATCATGCCATATCTCATATGGTGTGGTAGGAACAAATTTAGAAGAAATTCTATTTAAAATATGCATTGTGATAAGTAAGGCATGTTCCCAAATATATATGAGTAAATCAGTGAAGCTCATCATAGATCGGACTATATCCAATAGGATCCTATTTCTTCTTTCAGATATCCCATTGAGTTGAGATGTGTCGGAAGGAGTCTATTGTGAGATTATGTCATTCTCCTTAAGATATTTCAAAAATTCAGTACTTAGATATTTTCCTCCTTGATCAGATCATAGGACTTTGATGGATTTACCTGTTTGCTTCTCTACCTCTTACCTAAATTCTTTGAACCTTTCAAAGGCTTCAGACTTGTGTTTCATAGGAAATACATACCCAAACTATGATAGATCATCAGTAAAGGTAATGAAGTAGCTATGACCATTTCTGACCTGCACGTCAAATGGGCCACACACATCAGTGTGTACCAGAGCTAGTAACTCAGTAACCCTTTCTCTTTGTCCCACAAAGGGTATTCTAGCCATTTTTTTTTGAAGACATGATTCACATATCAAAATCAACTCAGATTTAACTAAGTTAAAGATTCTATCCTTTTTCAGTCTGTTTATCCTGTCCTCTCCAATATGGCTAAGCCTATGGTGTGATAAATACTTATGGTTAAACTCATCTCTGGGTCTCTTTTGACCTATGGTACTCACTACTTGCTCATTTAAGTTCACATTAGTATCAATATATAAGTGATAAAGACTGTCAATCAAAAAATCAGATGCAACCAATTTATTTCATAAATAAATAAAATAAAAAAATTTATTAAATTAAAAAATAAGTCCATCTTATGCTAGTACAAAGATCAAAATCAAATCTCGACTAGCTATAAGAACAAAATAACAGTTTTTTAAATCTAATTTATCTGACGGTAATCAAAGAAGATAGGTTCCAACGGCTTCTATAGTAACTTTTGCTTCATTATCGATCCGAAGGGTCATGTCATCTTCCTCCAACTTCTTACTTCCTGCTAGATCCTACATTGAAGTACATATATGAGCACTAGAACAAGAGTCCAATATTCAATTTGAAGTAGAAAAAATCATTAGGTTAGTTCTATTATGAGCATACCTTCAAAAGGTTGATCATCTTTTTTCATCTTCAGACTCTCTAGGTAAGAAAGATAGTTTCTCCTCCAGTGGCCGTCGGAGTTGCAATGGAAACATTTTTCTTTCTCCACTTTCTTCAGAGTGTCCTTCTTAGGCTTGCTTTCCTTTTTCTGCTTTTCTGCAGGATTATTCTTTTTTTTTCCTTGAGACTTTCTCTTGGAAAGTACCCATTCAACAGTAAGACAGAGCTCCTTGAACTTTTCAAGATATCCTTAGTAGTGACCAGCATATTGACCAACTCGGATAAGTTGCAGTTCAATTTATTCATATAGTAGTTTACGATAAACTACCCAAACAAACTGGTCAAAGATTGGAGGACCAAATCGACCTTTAATTTTCTCTGCATATTAAGTCCAAGCTTCTCAAGCTCCTCTAGGTCTTTGATCATTATCATACAATGATCGTGGACCGACTGCCCATTGTGCATCTTCATATTGAATAGTTGTTTGGACAATTCAAAGTGCATGGTCTGGCTCTGCTTATCGTACCACTCTTGTAGGTGAGTGATCATGACATGGGAGATGGGTATGTGCTCATACTGGCTCTGCAACTCGTTTGACATAGAAATCAGAACATAGCACTTCATCCTAAGGTCATCATCCATCTACTTATCCAGAGTAGCTCTTTGCTCTACTGTAGGATGGGCTGGTAAAGTTGGGACATCATGATCAAGTACATACCCAATTTTTTTGGATGTCAGGACTATCCAGGGATTTCTGAGCTAGTCCTTATAATTTATGCCAATCAATCGGTTGGTTTCAAGGATGCAGACTAGTGGGTTAGAGGCCGTCATTGTTTATCTATAAGAGTAGAGATTCTAATTAGATATTTGTACTTAAAATATATATTTGCTCTAGAGACTTTTAGATGCAAATAGACTCTCACTATTTTTCAGATTCTGACACTTTTCGGGTGGAAACTGAAAATCCAACACAACTCATGCAAGGTTTCTAATGGGAGCTGCGGTCCCACCGATGCCATGCACCTCACCTAACAGTTATTGATGACATGTACATCGATGCATAGGCAACTCTTTGTCTAAATGCTTCTCTAAGTATATCGCAGCGACTTGGTCTCTAAGTCATGAGAGCTCAGATAACATATATTGCCCCACTCCTTAGTTAAATCTAATCCATCATTCACAAGCAGATGTGAAGCTGTCATTGAGTCCCTCAGATAACACATATTGGGCCCAACTGTCTCCTCACCCTGGAGCAACTCTTTGCTAATAGAGTGGTTATGTGTTCCTGATGCAACTGAACTACTATAATTAGTAGAGAATAGTCAATGCCAGTACCATGCCGCACTTCTACAATGGTGGAAGATCATAAGGCTTAATATTAATTAGAGAGATTTAGGTTAGGTCTCATCTAATCAGTCATCACATGATCGATTAAATTGGTAAGGGCTAAATCAAAACATCTTAGCAACTAATAAATCCAATCATCCAATTGGTCAGATAAGTGAGGCTCATGGGAAGATACGCCATTAACTAACCGTAAGCAAAATTATCTAGGTGAATAGCCTCTCAATTAAAAATCACTGATCGAGTTTTGCCTTAGACACCAAATGGCTTATTGGTTTCAATTAGTCAGCTTAGATGAATCAGATTCAAGCCATAAAATTGGATTAGGTCCTTAGATTGACTCGATTCTATATATGGGGTTTAATCAATTCAATCTACAATATTTATAGAATTGTAAGCCCAATTGATCTAACCCAAATCAATACTTGACTCGATTTGATCAATAGCTACATTGATTTCAATCCAATATGATCCAATTTTAACCTAAGATGCAATTCATTAACCTAATGCAAAACTACCTATGCCCAATAATTCATGCACTCACTAATTTCAGATCATTGAAATAAATTTTAAATCTAAATTCATTGCATAAAAAGTAAGTTTTTGGTTCTTGAAATACTTTCAGAATATGCATGTAATTATATATCATATACATAAAAATTTTATATTTTTTAGAAATCAATTTTAGATCTAAACATACCATCATATATCGCATATACAAAAAATTCAAATCACAAAAATTTAATTTCTAACCTATGGATGCTTTCATATATCGCATATATAAATAAAATTCAAATCTAAAATATTTTTTAGATCTAAACATAAATATATACATCTCATATATAAACTAAAACCAAAATTTTAAAAATAATTTTAAAAATTTTTATGCTACTTTCATACATATGAACATGTGACTCTAATACCACTATTGGATTTTCTACAGGTGCTAGTGCATATGGATTTCAAATCTTTTCTAAAGCCAAAATATATTAAAAAATTAGATTAAAATACTTTTAATCTAAGTATTCATTCATCATATGAAAGTACCTATGGATCTAATTCATATGCTGAAATTAACATAAACTAATTTTAGAATAAATAAATGAAAGCCTGTAATCAATTCACATATCTGAATCATTTTCCCTTTTGCCTCTAATCTGTTACTGGGGTTAAATCCAATTCAATCTCTGGATCTAGGATTGAGTAAATTCTCAATCAGCAACACAAGCATCCTATCTCTATGGATATCTATAAGGTCGATCTAGATAAGCTCCTCTTGATACAACTCGAACTCAAAGCCTGAATAGGCTTGAACCAAGCTTGGATAGGGATCAACCCTTGAATCTCTTTTGATCTTTTTTTTATGATTCTTGAAGAAATTAAGAACCTTTCTTAAACCCTCAACTAATCAAGAAGAACAACAATCAAGAAGTGGTTGTAACAAATTCTCAACAACTTGAGAGGAAGAAGAAACCATCTGACAATAACTTGGCGCCAACCAATTGACACCAAAGAGAGATGCCGCCCACCTCTCTTCTAGCTCCAACAAGGGGACACCTAGAGAGAGAGGGTGTGGGCTAGAGAGAAAAAAAGAAGGGGAGGTGATGGGCACAGTAAGGGTGGCAGCAAGGAAGGAGGAAGTGAGTTGATGGGAGAAGTAAGGCTAGGGCCCTTTATATAGACAATATAAGGGTGTCCTAATCAAATTAGGATCTCTCTTCCTAATCATATTAGAAGTCCTAGCTTAAATATACTTGAATCAAATAAATGAGATGCCACTCAAAACTCACCCTTGCTCACACCCAATGCTAGGCATCCCATCATATAGGATCCAATAAAAAGTCTCAAATCAGTCCATATGGTTTCATAAATTCACTTCAAGGGTTCTGAATGAATAAAATCAAAAAATTCTTTCTTGATTTAATCCAAACCATAAATTAAGCATCTAACCATTGGAGGCTATTGAATCATATTCAATTAGGTTCAAATCAAGTGTAGGAATCAGTTAATGCTTATCATATAAGTAAACCAACTATAAGAGGAATTGGGTTCATCCAGGTGCTAGCGAGGTTAACATGAACCCAATAAAATTTTTTTAAATCCATATAAATTGGTACTTCATAAGCTTAATTATTAACCAATCTAAATTTTTTTTTTTATGTGTGACCTCATAGGTTCAATTATGTCTGATAATGAGACATACCACGATCTCTATTATAGGTATCACTAAAATCTCTTTCAATGGATTAGAATAATTTCACTCTAACTAGACAAGAATCATTAATCTAAAATGATCCTATTGAGTTCTCACAATCTACCAGTGATATTTAGCAATATATAGTGATATCCCAGTAAAACTGAAATAGAATCTCTAAGTATAGTTAATGTATAATGTAGTTCCTCTATCGTGAGTCCTAACTAGATGGCAGGTCATTGATAAATCGTTAAATCTCATCATCAGTCATATGATATATCCGATCAGCTCAAGTACAATAGTGATTTTAAATAAAAACTCTTTTTCAGCAATCACACTGCTATGGCCATAGACTTGTGGACTCAGCTTCTCAAATCTCATAGAACTATTCCTCTCTATCAAGATCGATAGATCCTATATTGATATGATCGTGATGTTGTCATTAGGAAATCATGGCTATCAATCTAATTCCAACTTCAATAAAAATTAAAAATACATAGAAAGTAGCGAGTTGGGTCGAATCCACAGAGAAGGCAAGATTTTGATTTAAAATCTTTGATTTTGCAAAAAAAATAAGATTTTGAAGAGAAGCAATTTAAATCAAAAAATAAAAATTAAAAGTATAAAAAATAAATTAGGTACTAAGATCTACTATTTAGATCCTAGCTTCTACTTATAATAAAAATAAATAATAAAAATTTAAAAAGTATAAAATAAATTGATACTAAGATCTACTAATTAGATCCTAGCATCTAATTGCAATAAAAATAAAAGACAGAAATTTAAAGTGCAAGAAAATAAATTTTACATTAATTAAAATTAAAATTTAAATATAAAAAATTTAAAATAATAATAAAATAAAATAAAAATAAAACTATAATAAAGATCTGAAGTTGATCAGTCTAGCCTTATTGAAAATATGGTTGATGATCTCTCCTTCTTCTTTCATATTCCGTAGAGCGAACCAGTTTTTCTTCTTCTTCTCCTTGGATCCCTAAAGTTCTCTTATTTTTTTTTCTATTTTCTTCTTAAGTTTCTACTGATTTTTTCTGCTCTCTAGACTTATTCTCGGACCCCCTATTTATAGATAAATTTTTTTTATCTTTTTCTGATAGCAAAAGGAGTCCCAAAATATTTAGAAATCATATTATACTCATATAATTTAATTCTGGCCATTAGATCTTTAATGGACCATTCAGATTAAATCAAAAATCCATGTTTAAGTCCTTCTCTCAGTCGAGATCTACCACAGCCATCTGATCACGTGATAGATTGAATTCTAACCATCAGATGGCGCATTTTATCTCCTTAATATAGTTGGGGACACTGATAGCCATCGGATCGAGCCTCGGATGGAATCTGGGCCATCGATCAGCACCCTAGATTTCCTATTCAAACTCGAGAATGACGTCAACCATTGGATCAACCTCCAGATCAATTGCCAACTATTGGATCGTGCAAAACTTTTCACCTCGCCCATGAGCCACATCGTGCATCGTGAAACTATTTCTGTGGACTATGCCATCGACTCTGTGGATTGAGTGACCGATCCACCATGCATTGAAAGCTATAAATTTTATTTTTTAAGATATTTTTACTTTTTCTAAAAAATTTAAAAAAAATATGCATTAAATTTTTTAAAAAATTTTATTATTTTGCTGCTTAAATTCTCAATTAAATCAATATCTATTTTTATAAATATGCTCTAATTTTATTTTTTTTAAATTATTTATTTTTATAAAAAAATTAATTTATTTATGAAATTAAGTTTTTTTAGAAGATGTTAGCACCATAAATTACTAAAAATACTTTCAATAAATATAGAAATATGCCACTTATCACACCCCCTAACTTAAACTTTGCTCGTCCTCGAGTAAAGAAAAAATTTAGAATTAAGTACCGTTTAACTTAAAATTTTAAATTTCATCAAATAATTTTTAAAAAGGGCCATTGATATTCAATAGAGCATGAGTGAGGTATGTCATTGAAGTATTAATACTAATCAATGTGGGAGTTAAACCAAGAACACTAAATTTTTTTCTAAACTTTTTTTAAATTATCCATACTTTTATCTCCAAATCATTATCCTTCATATGGATAAGTATATTATTATTTTTATTCTTTATTTATTAATTTTTTTTTATTTTTTAAATATTATACCGTTATTGAATGTCTTAACTCCTTAAGCTTTCTGTTTGATCTATGTAGCGAGTTTTCAGCTAATGACTCTCAAACTAGATGGCTTTATGGCACTAGATATAGAATATCCCTCAGACCTACTTGCTCGAATCCAATAGACAATGAGTTAAAACTAGCTTTACAATAAGTTTCTTTGCTCTTTATATTTTTTGATGCAAAACTCAATGCTTGCTTAGGCAAAAAAGCCCAGTTACTTAGCATGAAGTACTTGAAATTTTTTTAAAAAATATATATATAAAGAAACGTATAGTTACCCTATACAAGTCCATAAGAAGTAAACTCTTCTTTGATGCTTGTAAAAAAATTTAAAAATACTCAAAAAAAATTATTTAAGTTCTAAACTTAACTTTTTATTGAGTTTTCTTAATACTTGATCCCTCAATATCTCACAAACTCTCTAATTTGTATACCAATTTTCTTTTTAAAAATACTTGATTTAACTAAATTTTTAAGCATAATCAGGTACTTAAATGCTAAATACTAACTTATTTGAAGACTTAAATTTTTTTTTATTATTCTCCTCTCCAACTTAATCGATATTGTCCTCAATGAAATAAAAAAAATGAAGGGTGCATATAAAGAAAAAGAAAAGAAGAGATATCACTTGATCCAGAAGTCTTTTCAAAATTTTTTCTCCCCCCAACTTAGCCAATATTATCTTCAAATCTCTACAAAAGATACTAAGTAAGACTTGATTAACCTAAAAAAAATATAAAAGAAAGCAAAAATAAAAGCTAAAACTAAAAATTGGAACTGGGTTGCCTCCCAGAAAGTGCTAAATTTATCATCTTCAACCAGACCATGCTGATTTTCTTACCTATTTGTGTCAAATATTGGATTGATAAATTTTAATGATTTGGATTGCCAATCTCAGAAAGATGGTCTATAATAATTTTTTAATATTTTATTATAAATCTTCAGAAAGTATTTTACATCTCCCTTCTTAATTTTAGAAAGATAATTCACAAATCCATTCACAGACCCTTGTTTGTTAAGAATTTCTCCTATTTATTCTTCTAAAATGCTCATGAACTTAGTTTTTGGGTTAGGAGTTGAGTTTGAAGCAATGGGTGTTGAAAGGGTATCACTTGATTCTAAACATGCGTACTCAGGTATGATCAAGGGCGATTTTAATTCTGAAGGAGGTGGTAATTCTAAAGTGGAAGAACCGACTTCTAGAGCTGAAGAAAATGGAACCCTTGGTGAATATATCTCGAGTAACTCATCCACTCTCTTCTCTTTATCACTTAGATCAGTATCAGTACTGGGCTCAGGTTCTTCTATTGGGTTAGTCTCAGTACTAATCTCCTCTTCTAAATTCTCTTTTTGGCTAGCATCAGTACTAGCCTCTTTCACCTGATCTTGGTAGGGGTCCTTAAGAATCCTACCACTTTTAAGCTCAAAGATTACTTTATCATTTTCAAATTGAAAATTCCTAGGTAGGACATTAGATTGATGACTAGGTTCAGATGGTTGGTGGGTGGGTGGGTCGTTCTTAAGATTTGATACTGATTGGCTTGACAATTGATCTAGTTCTTTCCTCATGGTGGACTCAGCTAATTGATCTATTTGTACTTCTAGCCTGACGAAGGATTATTATTGGATCATAATCATTTGTTGAAGTTGGCTAAACCTATCGTCGGCTAGATTGATCTGTTGAGGAAGTGGGTATAATGGTTGATTGTAATAGGATGGCTGGATAGGCTGACTAGGCTGACCACTATTATAGGCATAATTTTGGTATTAGAGCCTATTTTGAAAATTTTGCACAGAAGAAATTTGAGTCTAGGCCTGAGTTTGTTAGGGTCTTCAAAAAAAATTAAGATGGTTCTTCCAATCTTTGTTATATGCATTTAAGAATGGGTCATTGACAGGATTAGAGTAACCTTCAACAGCTTGAACTTATTCTTGGATGAAAGGTGAAAACTGTGCAGCCGTAGGATATTCACTCACATGATAGGCTAGGTTAGCATAGATAGAACAAATCTTTCGATAATTGAGAGGTGGTGTGTATTGCACAGGAGATTGTAGACCTAGGGCTAAGCATTTATCTATTAGAAGGTTGATTTTATCTAATTTTTGGGCTATTAGGTTCAAATCGATCTTAGGACTAGAGTCTGTTTGTTTGATTCTATAGAATGATGAAAATATTGATGGATTATAGGTGGAAAGAATAAAATATTTTCTCATCTGCCTAGGTGGTTCTTAAAATTTTTAGTCAGTTGATTATTAGGTGTAACACGGATCAGTCATTTAATTTTAGAATTAGATTCAACTAGATCAGAAAAAAATATATCATGCATATACCAGTGCAAACCCTAATGTGTGTGGTTCAGATTTTTTTTTTTAAGAAAGAGGGAGAAAGAAAAGAGAAGAGGAAGAAAGAAAGAAGTTCTAAAGATGAGATCCTTAAAAAAGCCCTAGACCTAAAGACGAAAGGTGAGAAGAATTAGTTGTGGTTAAGTGTTAATTGCAATCAAGTTAGCAAACAATTAACCCTAGACACCTATGGATTTCTTAGACCTAACAGTTCGATGTAGAGTGGCTTAGCCTAAATACATTTTGAGTTTGTTCTCACTTCCTTCAACTAGCCAGGTAAGAGAAGGGGTCATGGGGGTCCCCCCGTTGCTTGCTTTTGACACCAATTGAATTGGCTAGGTAAGCTAACGAAATCAATTAAATAACCACGAGTCCACTTAGGCTAAGCCTTTGTAATCTCTTGTCTTAGACACCAGTTTCAGGGGTGAGTCCAAACTTACTTTGCACTTGACTTCACCACAATACTCAAGCTAAACTCAATTGATCCTAGGGATCAATGTCTACTTGATTTTAATTAGATTTGTGTTAATACAGGATGCTGGTTGGTTGTTTTTGGGCTAAGAAAGGGTGATGAAATCTCTACCTTATCTTGTTTATGGGTGTTGTCCTTAAGTTGATTTGAGATGAATATACACAACCAATTTCAAACAAGAGGTTCTATGCAACTAAATTAGATGCATAAAATCAATCAAATTTGAAAGCTTACCTCATCTCCAGCATTCATCAAAAATAAATCTAAGATGATAAATATTTCTAAACAATTAAGTTTCTATTCTTCTCATGTAATTTTTATTAGGTTTATGTGGATAAATTTTAGGTTAATTTAAAAATAATAATAATTAATACTAAAAAAATAGTTAGGATTAGGATTAATCTCATCAAGCAAAATTGGAAGCTTTCTATCTCTTTTTTTTATTTTTAACTTTTTTCTGTAAAAAAAATTAAAAAAGTTAGTAAGCCATATCTACAAGAAAATTAAAGAAATCAAACATTAAAATTGTTGCCTTCCCCGACAATGACGTCAAAAATTGATATGATTGCGATGTTATCGTTAGGACACCATGATTATCAATCTAATTCTGATTTCAATAAAAATTAAAAAAATATAGAAAGTAGCGAATCAAATCGAATCCATAGAGAAGATAGAATTTTGATTTAAAATATTTAATTTTATAAAAGAAATAAAATTTTGAAGTAAAATAATTTAAGTCAAAAAATAATAATTAAAAGTATGAAAAATAAATCAGATACTAAGATCTACTATTTAGATCCTAGCTTCTACTTATAATAAAAATTTAAAAAATATAAAATAAATTAGTATTAAAATCTACTAATTAGATCTTAATATCTAATTGCAATAAAAATAAAAGATAAAAATTTAAAATATAAAACAATAAATTTTATATTAATTGAAATTGAAATTTAAATATAAAAAATTTAAAATAATAATAAAATAAAATAAAAATAAAATTGTAACAAAGATCTAAAGTTGATCAGTCCAGTCTTATCGGGAAGATGGTTGATGACCTCTCCTTCTTTTTTCGTACTCCGTAGAGCAAACCGACTTCTCTTCTTCTTCCTCTTGGATCCCTAAAGTTTTCTTTTTTTTTATTTTTTCTTTAAGTTTTTATTGATTTTTTCTACTCTCTAGACTTATTTTCGGACCTCCTATTTATAGATAAATTTTTTACCTTTTTTTGATAGCAAAAGAGTCCCAAAACCCTTAAAAATCGTATTATACTCGTATAATTTAATTCTGACCGTTAGATCTTTAATGGACCACTCAGATTTAATAAAAAATCCATGTTTAAGTCCTTCTCTCAGTCAGGATCCACCACAACCATCCGATCGCATGATAGATTGAATTCTGACCATCGGATGATGCATTTTATCTCCTTAATATAGTCGAAGATGCTGATAGCCATCGGATCGAGCCTTGGATGGAATCTGGGCCATTGATCAGTGCCCTGGATTTTCTATTCAAACTCGATAATGACGTCAACCATTGGATCAACCTCCAAATTAATTGCCAGTCGTTGGGTCATGCAAAACTTTCTGCCTCGCCTGTGAGCTGTGCCATGCACCGTGAAACTATTCCTGTGGACCGCACCATCGACTTTGTGGACTGAGCGGCTGGTCTACTATGTACCAAAGGCTATAAATTTTATTTTTAGGATATGTTTGCTTGATTTTTACTTTGATTTTTATCTAAAAAATTAAAAAATAATATATATTAAATTTTTCAAAAATTTTTATCATTTTGATGCTTAAATTGCTTAATTAAATTAATATCTATTTTTTATAAATATGCTCTAATTTTATATCTTTTAAAATAATCTATTTTTATAAGAAAATCTAATTTATGTATGAAATTAGATTTTTTAAAAGATGTTAGCATCATAAATTATCAAAAATATCTAAAATAAATATAAAAATATTCACTTATCACATATAATATACATATTGCTCACACAGTTCAACCAACTGAAGCCAACATCTACTACAGAAACTCATGATCGAGTTAATATTTATGTGTAGTCAAACTACAGAAGTCTTACTATGAGTAACTGTAATACCGTAGATCAAAGGATCAATCATATAACTACAGTATCGAGATAATCATTGACGATCGAATAAAAATCCATATGATCTCTCATATGGTCTTACTCAGTATGTATTGTTCTAACAATTACCCATACTTTTCACTCAATGTCTCTACATTATAGACTAGACACTCATTTATCCTGAAAGAAGCGAACCATCCATCGATTTATCTGGATGAATCACCATCCCCAAGACTATCCTATGACTGGAAGCAATTTAGAAATCGATCATACATGCCTCTAATTCTCAATACTTGAGAATATATATTGTAACATCAATTTCAAAGATGATTTAAGGATACATAACACTTGAATGAAAAATAAAAACTTATTCTTTATTGATTAAATCAATAGTTTAAGTATAAATATGTATTATAGAATAAAAAAATGTTAGCCAACAATTGGCTTCTAGGACAGACGTCTAATAGTGCTGCTTACTGATCAACCAATAAAAGCCATTCTCCACCATCCAGATACCTTGAGGTGGATTGCAAAGTGGTCTTTGAAACTTGCTGAGCTAGACATGCAGTACTATCCGTGGCCTTCCATTAAGACCCAGGTGTTGGTAGATTTCGTCCTCAAGTGCACTATTCTAAATAGGGAGGACTCGAAGGTTGCAGAGAGTTCGAAAATAGGGGAGAACCCAGGGTCTAGCGAATGCTTGAGAGGCGGGAGGTAGACATGGGATCTGACCTAGAGGAGCTCTGGACACTGTACATGGAAGGTTCATCAAGTGCGATGAGAGCAGGGACTAGACTCATTCTATCCAGTCTTGAAGGAGAGGTGCCGAGATCCGCCTTACATTTTGACACTCCCACCATTAATAATGAGGTGGAGTATGAACCTCTGCTTTCTGGCCTTCGGATGGCAAGGAAAGAAGGGGCCCAATATCTAAAGGTCTTTAGCGACTCTCAATTAGTAGTTGGCCATATCAAGGGCGGCTATGAAGCCCGAGAGAAAAATATGAAAAGATATCTCCATAAGGTAAAAGACTTAACCTTGATCTTTTTGAGCTTTGATGTTCAGCAAGTCCCCAGAGTGGACAATGCCAAGGCAGATGTGTTATCAAAGCTAGCGGCTTTGCTGCCCACCGACTGGAAGGAGGGAACTTTGAGGTACTAAAAATCTCGAACCTTGAGGAGCCTCTCGCTATTCAACAAATTGATGAAGAGCCCTACTGGATTGACCCTTTACTCAAATATCTGAGGTCGGGCAAGCTGCCATCTAATCACAGAGAAGCTCAAAAAGTAAGAAAGCAAGTGGTCTATTATGTCCTCTATGACGATAAGCTATACAGGTGGTCCTTCTCCCTACCATTATTGAAATATTTGTATCCATCCTAGGTGGATCATGCACTGTGGAAGGTCTATGAAGACATTTGTGGAAGCCATTTGGGGGGTAAATCTCTCTCCTACAAGATTCTTCATCAAGGATACTACTAGCCCACCATGCAACAAGATGCAGGCGAATTTGTCAAAAAGTGTGATCATTGCCAAATAATTTCTAATATCCAGCATCAGCTAGCAGCATCTTTGACTCCTATCAATGCCCCTTGGCCATTCGTCCAATGGGGGATGGATATTCTTGGCTCCTTTCCTCTTACATCGGATCAGTGCAAATTTTTTTTGGTGACCATCAACTACTTTATAAAGTGGTTCGAAGCTGAGCCTCTGACCCACATAACAAAAAGTCAAAGTAAAGGATTTCATCTGAAAATCTATAATGTGCCGCTATAGTCTCTCAAGGATATTGATCACAGACAATGATAGATAGTTCAGCGATACTCGACTCCATGAGTTCTATAGAGAATATCAGATAGAATATCATTTTACTTCGATTGGCCACCCATAGACAAATGGAGAAGTAGAGGTGACCAATCGAACTATCCTGCAAGACTTAAAGGCCAGGATCAATTGAACTGAGGGGTCATGGGTTGACGAGCTTTACCATATGTTAGGGGCCTATCAGACCATCTAGAGGCTCCCAACTGGCAAGACCCCTTTTAACTTGGCATTCAGGACTGACGCAGTCATCCCTATAGAGTTTGGGCTTCTTTCCCTTAGAGTCGAGGAGTATAATGAAGATACCAACTTAGTATGGCTATGGACTAACCTCGACTTAATTGAAGAAAGCAGAGAGCGTGCCATTGTAAGAATGGCTACCTACTGTCAGAGAGTGGCCATGTATTATAATTTTTGAGTTAAACTAAATAAATTTTGAGCTGGCGATCTTGTGTTACGGTGGGCCAAGGTTTCACAACCCACTGAGCAGGGGAAGCTGTCATTCAACTAGGAAGGCCCTTTTCAAGGGGATGAAGTGGTACGTCCTGAAACTTATAGGCTCAAATAGCTTGACGGGATACTAATCTCTAGGCCATGGAATTCAGCAAACCTCCATATGTACTATCAATGATGTTGTAACATCTTTTTATATGAATGAGTCTTCGGGTTCAATATTGGCATAAAGGAATTGCTTTCTAGTTAACTTCATAGGTTTCCTTAGCCATGGCTACAGTTGATTCATAGAGGATAATCTAGAAAACCTCCATGACTTAGAGGCGGGGCTAACTTACAAGACCCCTACAAAGTTCAAGTCATGCGAGAAGCAAAGGGAGACCCTAAGAGACCTCCAGAGGGCTAACTAATCAGACCCTCAAAAGGCTGCCGAGGAGTGACAAGATACCGTAGGCATAAGATACCGCAGGCACACACTGCATCTCACATGAAGATGAGAAGAGCACAAGATATCGTGGGCACAAGATGCCGCAGGCACACGATGCCTCTCATGAGGGCTAACTAGCCAGACTCTCAGAACACTGTTAAAGAGGGCACAAGATGTCATCGGCACAAGATGTCATAGGCACATGATGCTTCTTATGAGGGCTAACTAACCAGACCCTCAAAAGACCATCGAGGAGGGTATAAGATGCCGTAGGCACAAGATGCCGTAGGCACAAGATGCCGTAGCCACACACTATCTCTCGTGCGAAGATGAGAAGAGCATAAGATGCCGTAGACACAAGATGTCGCAGGCACAGGATGCCTCTCATGAGGGCTAACTAGTCTGACCCTCAGAATACTATTGAAGAGGGCACAAGATGCTACAGGCACATGATGCTTCTCGTGAGGGCTAACTAACCAGACCCTTAGAAGGCTACTAAGGAGGGCACAAAATGCCATAGGCACAGGATACCACAAGCACACGCTATCTCTCTTATGAAGATGAGAAGAGCACAAGATATCGTAGGCACAAGATGTCGTAGGCCCACGATGCCTCTCGTGAGAGCTAACTAACCAGATCCTCAGAAAGTCACCAAGAAGGGCACAAGATGCCGTAGGCACAAGATGCCGCGGCACATGATGCCTCTCGTGAGGGCTAACTAACTAGACCCTCAAAAGGCCATCGAGGAGGGCACAAGATGCCATAGGCACAAGATGCTGCAGGCACATGCTACCTCTCATGCGAAGATGAGAAGAGTATAAAATACCACAAGCATAGAATGCCGCAAGCACACGATGCCTTTCATGAGGACTAACTAGCCAGACCCTCAGAACACCATCGAAGAGGGCACAAGATGCCGCAGACACATACTGCTTCTCAGATCAAGATAAGCTGAGTCTGCCACTCATAAGACAGGCCGAGCATAGACCACTTCTTATGATCCAAGTCGAAGATGAATAGTTGCTCACGCAATAAACAAAGCACTAGTTGTCTTTCGAGCAAAGTGGTCTTTGCTTTCTCCAATATTTTTGATCAGCTCCAGCACATAATGACTCGCAGATTGGTTTGAGACACTACCTAGTCAAGACTCATAGACTGGAGCGAGCCTAAATTCTTAAGGTCGAAATCACATGTGACTAAAGTAATCCTAGGCTCTCCAAGTTGGAGCTAGCCTCCGTATGCTAAGCCAGAAACATAAATACAGATATGAGACACAAACATGACAGAAGTAAGATTTCTTTTACATGACATTCTCAGTGCCACATTACACACAAAGAGAAGATTATGTTGGTCCAGAAGATCATACCGATCCAAAAGATCATGCTGGTCTAGAACATCAGCCGATCCAGAAGCAGATCCCTATCAGTTGGCAAACCTAGTTTGGAGCTCTCATCATCATATACAACAGTAGCGATCGGGTGGCAGACACTCTCCTCAGTCCCCAGCTCAAGGATAAGGAGGCTCAATTCTCATCTGATGAAGAAGCCTCCTCATCGCTGTTTCTGGACTGAAAGGAGTGGAGCTCCAAATATGGTATTATCTGCAGTAGACGGACCTTACAATTCTCGAAACCATCAATGAATCCGCTAGTGGCTATATTAATGATCTTCCTCCTATACTCTACATAATCTCTATACTTTTGAATACAGCGAGCTCGGACCTCTGGAGGAATCTGCTCGAACTAGGGGGTGTGATGAGCCCTCGACCTTGATGGGGACCGTAAAGTGGAAGGTGCCTAGTGAGAGAAAGATGGACCTATGCTCCTGGCTCTCACCCTTCTCTAGGCTTCTCTTATAAAGGCCATCTTTCTTTTACCCTAGCCTTCACCCATGGCAAAGGGGGATGCAAAGAGGAGTGCAAGGGTGATGCCATCACGACAGGAGAGAGGAGTTTCTATGAAGAAAGAAGATGGGAGATTGAGTTTTTCTACTCGTTAGCCTCTATTTGTAGATGCCAACATCTGCATCAATTGCCAATCAATGGCCGAAAAGGGGCATGGCTATCCATCAAGCAATTAATGATGTACCTTTTTATTATCAGAAATAAATCCTGACGATGCTTCACAGACCAAGACGTAGAAATGTGGCATGTCCTTATACATCCTAAGCTCTCTCCCAAGTGTAAACTTATCAGAAAAGTCAGCGGCCAGCTCCCTATGATCATCCACATTAAAAGAACAAAATGAAGTTATCTCTTGGCTACTCATCTCGGAGCGATATTATTAATTAATTATTATGAAACGGTATTAACAAATAATCACCTCAGATCGGCATGCGCAAGTGAAAAGGGCAAGGTATGATTAAGATATTTTATTTATTCCTCTTAAGTTTTTATAATGACCATAAAGGGTCATACTACAAAAGAAAAGAAAAATAAGAAGGCTACAAGGCAGCGCCTGGAGCTGAGGTATCTGTCACAGAGACATCCTCTGTGGTGGGATCCCAAATTTCATCTAAGAAGTCCAAGTCCAATTCTGAATGCTTGGCGGTGACCCTTATTGCTCCTTGAATTGATTTTGATGATTACAAAGTATTTGAGGGGTTACTAATGATTTTGATTTGGAAAAAAATTTATTATTTTTCAGGAGCAAAATCATAATTTCACCAAGTCCTAACTCGAAAGTCTCAAGAGCAAGAACAGAAGATTTATGATCTATTGGAGGTAATTTTAATATTTTTGGATGTGTATTTTGAAAGAAAATCATGTTTATAAAATTAAGTCGACCCCATGAGTCGACTCATGTCATATAGGGCTGAACGGCATGCTATTTTTTGACTGGCACACCCAATTGAGTCGATCCCATGAGTCGACCCCTGTGCATGAGTCGACCCTATGAGTCGATCTCTGTTGCTATGCATGCCAAAATTACAGAACAATCATTTTCTGTTTTGTGCCACAGAAGTCGACCCCATGAGTCAACTCATATGTATGAGTTGACCCTATGAGTCGACCCCTACGATGGAAAAACTCCATAACGATTAGTTTTTCAGCTTATTTTGGTATATTTAATGCTCATTTAATGATCTCCAACAGCTCAAAAATTATTCAGATCACTCTCCACCATCATTTGAAGCTATAAAAGACACTTAAAGGAGGGAATAAATAAAGTTTCAAAAAGAGATTTTTCAAGCATTCATTTCAACCCTAAGAAAGAGTCCTCTTGAAATTAAAGAAGCTTTCATTTCAAGTTCATCAACTCCTCAAGAGCTCATTCAAGTCTTCAATGATCTTGAAGAAAATTAGAAAAGCTTCTTCATTATTATGTAAAGTATATTTAAAACTTTATTTGCTCATTAAAGGAGCTACATTTGTATTTCTGTATGATTAACTGTTATACTCTATTTTTGAGTTGATCTTTAGTTTTGGAAGGGTTCCAAAATGTAGAAAGATTGATCCGAACCTTGAATCAGATTGTATTGGGTTGGTTTATACCCAAAAAATAAGTGTTCTAGCTTGGGATAGCTAGAGTCGGAGGTACCGATGTTGTATTCTTGTTGAATATGGTTTAGTGGATTTGAATTTCTAAGTAAGAGCTTGGAGAGTGGATGTAGGTGCAAGGTTGGCACTGAACCACTATAAATCTTGGTTGTTTGCGGTGTGCTTACTTATTCTCTATCTTTTTTTTTCTTCTTACACTCTTGCATCTAATATCTTCACTTTGCTTAAATCACTCACTTCAACTAACTTGCCATTTATTACTTAATTCTTATGGTTCTAGATTAATTTTAAATTTTTAAAAATCTAATTCACCCCCCTCGAGTTGCATAACTAGGCAACAAGTGGTATCAGAGTCTGGTGCTCTAGCCCTACTTTGATTTAACCATCAAAGAGCTAAAGATCTATGGTAACTCAAGTTGGTGCTTCACTAGCCGAGGGGCAATCCATAAACCGATCTTCACTTTTCAATGGATCAAATTATACCTATTGAAAAGCTCAGATGAAAATCTTTATTCAAGTACTTGACTATAATATGTGGAGTATCATAGTAAATAGACCACACACACCCACTAAAATAATTGATGGTGTGGAATCAACCAAATTCGAAAAAGAATAGGATGAGGTTGACAAGAAAATGGCTCAACTTAATGCAAAAGCCATGAATATTTTATATTGTACTCTAGATGTTAATGAATTCAATCATATTTTAACATGCATGTCAGCTAAGAAAATATGGGATAGATTAGAAGTAACTCATGAAGGAACTAATCAAGTGAAAGAATCAAAAATTAACATGCTTGTGCATAAATATGAACTCTTTAAAATGGAACATGATGAATCAATAACTGAAATATTTACTCATTTTACTGATATTATTAATAGTCTAAAAATTCTTGATAAGTCTTATTCTAACAGTGATCTCATAAGAAAGATTCTTAGATCTTTGCCAAGGCTTGGGAGGCCAAAGTGATCGCAATCCAAGAAGCCAAAAATCTGAATATCTTACCCTTGGAGGAGCTTCTAGGATCGTTAATGACACACGAGCTAAGCATGAAACAACATCAAGCAGAAGATGTCAAAAAGAAGAGGATAATCACCCTCAAATCTACTACTCAACTTGATGAAGAATCCGATAGTATAGAAAACGAAGAGCAGGATGAAGAAATGGCCCTCATTACTAGAAAGTTTAAGAAGTTTTTGAAGAAAAGAAGACAAAGAATGAGGAAGAAACCACCTACAAAAAGAGAACATAGCAAAGAGAAGGATAAGGAGCAATCCCTTATTTGTTATGAATGTAAGAAGTCGGGACACTTTAAGTCTGAATATCCACAACTTAAGAAGATTCCAAGAAGTACAAGAAAAAGGCTATGATGGCTACATGAAGCGGAAGTGATGAGTCAAGCTCCGAAGAAGAAGATTCAAATAAATAAGCCAACTTGTGCCTTATGGCACATGAAAATGAGGTAAACACTGAAACTCCTAATGACTTTACCTTTGAAGAACTTCATGAAGTATTTTATGATCTAATTGATGAACTAAAGAAGCTAGGGGTAAAGAACAAAGAATTGAAATCAAAAAATCAATCTTTACTAAAAAAAATGAGATTATTTTAAATAAAAAATCAATCTTATCTCAAGAAAATCTGAATTTAAAAAATGAGATTGTCAAGTTAAAATCAATGGTTGAAAAGTTCACTTTAAGTTCAAATAAACTTCAAATAATTCTTGACAATCAAAAAGTCATTTATGATAAAGTCGGTCTTGGATATAACCCTTTAAAGAAATAAAAATTTTTGAAAAATATCTTTGTAAATTCATCATACAATAAGTTTTCAAATATTACTTGCTTTAAATGTGATAAAGTAGGACACAAATCCTATACATATTTTTCTAACAAATCTAAAAATTCTAATGTAAAAAAAATATGGGTTCCAAAAGGAACCACTATAACTAACCAAAAAGACCCAAGAAAGCTTGGGTACCTAAAGTGAAAACTTAATTTTTACATGCAGGTGTGTCTTGCATCCCAAGGAATAAATCAAAAATAGTATCTTGATAGTAGGTGCTTAAGATACATGACCGGTGATGAATTTAATTCATCACACTTGATGCAAAAGATGGAGGGATGGTCACCTTTGGAGACAATAGCAAAGAAAAAATCATCGATATAGGTAACATTGGTATCACTCCCTCCAAATACATTGAAAATATTTTGTTAGTAGATGGTTTAAAATATAATCTATTAAGTATCAGTCAATTTTGTGATAAAGGATACAAAGTCATTTTTGAATCTTCATTTTGCATAGTAACTAGTCCTATTGATGAAGGTATTAAATTTGTTGGGTATAGACATGGTAATGTTTATATGGTAGATTTGAATGATCTTTTCAAAATAAACATATAATGCCTAATAGCCTTGAATGCCAAGATTAATGAGATTAGTTGACTTTGGCATCGTAGGCTTGTACATATTAGCATGCATTCACTTTCAAAACTTATTAAAAAGGAATTGATTACCAGCTTACCCAAATTAAATTTTAAAAAAGATAGAATTTGTGATGCATGCCAACTGGATAAATAAACAAGAGTCTCATTCAAATCTAAAAATATTGTTTCAACTTCTAGGCCATTAGAACTATTGCACATAGATTTATTTGGATCCACTAGAACTACTAGTCTAGGTGAAAAATGATATAACTTTGTGATTATTGATGATTTCTCTCATTTTACATGGATCTTCTTTTTGGCACATAAGGATGAAACTTTTCATGTGTTCTCAAAATTTTATCGAAAAATCACTAATGAAAAATATTTTTCAATTCAAAATATTCAAAGTGATCATGGAACTAAATTTAAAAATTAAGATTTTGAAAAATTTTGTAATGAAAAAGGTATTGACCACAACTTCTCAGCACCTAGGACACCTCAACAAAGTGGGGTAGTAGAAAGAAAAAATAGAACCCTCGAAAAAATGGCCCGTACCATGCTATGTGAAAGCAACCTCCCAAGATTTTTTTGGGCAGAAGCAATTAACATGGCATGTTACATATTAAACCATGCTTTAATTAGATCAATTTTAAAGAAAACTTCCTATGAGCTTTGAAAAGGAAGAAAACTAAACATTGCATATTTTCATATTTTTGGTTGCCGATGTTTTATTTTGAACAATGGTAAAGAAAGATTAAAAAAATTTGATGCAAAATCCGATGAAGCTATTTTTCTTGGTTACTCCTCTTCTAGCAAAGCCTTTAGAGTTTTCAATAAAAGAACTTTAGTAGTAGAGGAGTCAATACATGTTGTTTTTGAAGAAACTAACGATCTTCCTTCAAAGAAGAATGAAGGTATTGATGATACAGATCCTCTTATAGAAGGGATGAAGGAGATCACCTTAAAAGACTCAACAATTCAAAATAAAGAAGAACATGAACATAAATAAGAGGATGAAGGTGAAGAACAACAAGAACAACCTCAAGGCTCAAATGATCTACTTAAAGAATGGAGGTATGATCACAATCACTCCAAAAATTGATCATTGGTGATCCTACACATGGAGTAAGAACTCGTTCCTCTCTTAGAGATGCATACAATCATTTTGCATTTGTTTCTCATTTTGAACCTAAAACCATAGATGAAGCGGAAAAAGATTACAATAGGATAAATGCAATGCAAGAAGAACTTAATCAATTCGAAGAAATAATGTATGGACTTTAGTATCAAGACTTAAAAATTATCTAGTAATTAGTACAAAATAGGCATATAGAAATAAACTAGATAAACATGAAAATATAATTAAGAATAAAGCAAGATTGATTGCAAAGTATTATAATCAAGAAGAAAAAATTGATTTTGATGAGACCTTTGCACCTGTTGCTAGATTAGAAGCAATTAGACTTTTTTACTTGCATATGCTTGCTTTATGAATTTTAAGTTATTCTAAATGGATGTCAAAAGTACTTTTCTAAATGGATATATTGCTGAAGAAGTTTATGTAGAACAACCTTCCAGTTTTGAAAATCATACTTTTTCTAATCATGTTTTTAAATTAAACAAAGCATTATATGGTTTGAAATAAGCACCTAGGACTTGGTATGAAAGGCTAAGTAAATTTCTACTTAATAATGATTTTTCAAGAGGAAATGTAGACACAACCCTTTTCATTAAAAGAAATCAAGATGATATCTTAGTTATATAAATATACGTTGATGACATTATTTTTGGGTCTACTAATGAAACTCTTTGTCAAGATTTTGCTAAGCTCATGCAGGGAGAGTTCGAGATGAGCATGATGGAAGAATTTATATTCTTCTTCGGACTCCAAATCAAACAAACAAAGGATGAAATCTCTATCACTCAAAGCAAATATACAAGAGAACTACTCCAAAGATTTGGAATGGAGGGTTCCAAAGCAATTGATACACCTATGAGCCCATTATGTAAATTTGACAAGGATGAAGGAGGTAAAAATGTAGACTTAAAATTTTATAGAGATATGATTGATTCTCTATTATATTTAACTGCTAGTAGACCAGATATTATGTTTAGTATATGTCTTTATGCTCACTTTCAATCAAATCCAAAAGAATCACACTTGAATGCAGTTAAAAAATTCTTAGATATTTAAATGGTATACAAACTCTAGGACTATGATATTATAAGGACTTATCAATTGACTTAATAGGATATTCAGATGCTGATTTTGCTGGATGTAGATTAGATAGAAAAAGTACTAGTGAAACTTGTCAATTTTTTGGAGTTAACTTAATCTCTTGGTTTAGCAAGAAGTAAAATTTGATGGTACTGTCTATGGCCGATGCCGAATACATTACAGTCGAAAGTTGTTGTGCTCAAATCTTATGGATTAAGCAACAACTTGAGAACTTTGGTATCAAACTCAATAAAACTCCCATAAGATGTGATAACACTAGTGCTCTCAATCTAACTAAAAATCTAATTTAGCATTTTAGATCAAAACATATTGAAATTAAACATCATTTCATAAAAGAATATGTTCAAAATAATAATATAATTCTTGACTATGTATGTACTGAGAAATAATTGGCTGACATTTTTATCAAGACCTTAAGTGAAGATAGATTTTGTGAAATTAGAAGAGAACTAGGAATTCTTAATCAATCAGCTTAAGTATCTCTCTAATTTCAAGTTCTTAATGCCAAAAATTCATTGAACCAAATTTGTTGAGTTCAATTCTCATCTCTTCTTTTCTCTTAAAAGCTCAAAACTGTACTTTACATGATCAATCTCTAGGTAGACACTTTTTTCTCAAAGTTTCAGATTTTTTCAAATTTTTTCATCATTCTTATGAATTTTTCTGTGCCATGAATCGACCCCCAGGGTCGACCGTAGGATAAACTTGTAATTATGTCAAAACCCTTCGGGTGCTCTCTTTTTATTGAAAAATTTTCTTTGAGCCGACTCAGCCCTTCTTCTTCTTCCTCCCACCGAACCAAAAGCTCTCCCTCTCTTTTCTCTCAAACCGAAGATTTCTCTCAAATCTCTCTTCCCACCGATTTTCATCTTTCAAATCACCTGTTTAGGAACCAACTTCCTCACCTCTTTCTTCCTCATTTGGGCGGTTCGAGCTTGCCCTAGATTCCACCTCTCTTCTCCAAATCGATGCTTCACCTCTCCAAAATCTTGGCTTTTCCACTAGAATCCTTTCCTCTCTACCTCATTTAGTCTCTTAAACTCCTTGCAAGTCCTTCTTGTCCAAATGGCTCCCAAAATGAAGCTCCCACAGAGAAAAAAATCTGTTCGCGGGTTGGAAGAGACTGAGCGCAGAAAAAGAATGGCAACCGAGCCCTCTCCTGCTCCAATCTCAGCTCCAGGTCCTGCTTCAGCTTCTATACAGTCTCCAATCAGTCCAAGTAAGGTACCTCTCTCTAATTGAAAAGTAAAATCCGAAAAGAATATAGATTTCAAATTTTTTGAAAAAGAAGGATTCTCCATTGGAACAAAGATTAAAAATCAAGGATGGGAGTTTTATTGTCTATTGAAAAAAACACTTATGTTGATCTGATCAGACAATTTTATTTGAATTTAAGTTATTTCAATAGAACAGTAAAATCTACAGTAAAAGGTGTTGATATTATTCTTGATCCTTTGCATTTGGGATAAATTCTGTACTTGCCTTGTGAAGGTTATACTAATATGGAGCTTCCAATTAAAGAAGAAGGCATTAATGCTATCTTAGGCAGAACTTTTATTGGTAGTTTAAATAAATTAGAAGCCAAGATACTTTCAGTGGAGATGAGGCTATTACATCACATGGTAACCAAAATATTTGTCCCTAGGAGTGGCAGACATGACCTCCTATCTGGTAGGAATATTTGCATCATGTATTATATGATCACTGAGACCCCCTTGAACCTTCCTATTCTAATGATTAAGGCCATGAGAGAGACCCTAAATAGGTCTAAGGCTCACTTGTCTTTTGGTATGGCACTCACCCTGGTCTTTAAGAGGTTTGGAGTTAGTTTTGAGGAGGAGGCAGTTGCCAGATTATCTCATTCCAACACCATCAACCACCACACACTACACCGCATGGGTTTTTCAAAGACTGATGGCGGTTGGTCAAAGGGTGTTGAGGAAAGAGTAGAGGAGAGAGCAGAGGAGGAGGGATTGTCTTCACCTCCTCATGATCACAGAGCATCTCCTGATATTCAGTTTGTGTCTGATCATGAGGCTTGTCCTTTAGAGTCTTTGAGGAGGCATGTTTCTGTATCGCAGTCTAGGAGAAGAGTAAATCATTCAGAGATCAGACTGGCAAACAATTAAATTGAGCTGATGTTCGAGCGTGTTGCCTCCATTTTATCTCAGTAGTTTGTCACCTCAGATTTTACTCAGGGGATGACTTCTCAAGCTGTTTCAGATCAGACCATGATCCCTCATATCTCTACCATCTTTCAGATGCTTACTACTCAGTCCATACGTATTGAGCAGCTTGAGAGATATATTTTGAGACTGACAGGTAGAGTTTTAGACTTGTAGGGATAAGTTTTAGCCTTAGCCCATCCCCAGCCACATGAGGACATCACAGAGGTCTCCAATCTATCTGCAGAGACGGCTAGACTTCGGAGAGTTTTAGAGAGTGAATTTGACTTTTTGATGAGAGAGATCAGGGCCTCCAGTGAGATTGCCTCTACTCAGTTTAGTACTCTGATGCAGTCTATATCGAGAGCCTTGGATCTTTTGGATACCATCAAATTTTTTCTTCTAGCACAGTCCGTAGCTTCCCAGGCTCTAGGATCCTCTCGCCCTTCTACTCGTGCCGGTACTTCTACCCATGGTCGAGGCAGACGTGGTTAAGGTCGTGTCTGTAGATTTGATCTTACATCTCCTCATCATATCTTTGACTCTTCAGATTCTGATCCCTCTAGCCATGATATCTATTAGATCTAGAATAGTTAATCTTTTTTTATTTTTGTCTAGGATCTATCTTATGGCCTTTGTATTTTGTTGGCTGATTGACTCTTGGATAGTTGTTATCCATGATTTTTGTATGATCTATGTATTTTGACTTAATGTATTCAGTCATGTTTTGATATATATATATATTTTCTTATGCTTTGAATTTCAATGAATATCTTTGGATTAATGTTTATGAATGGGATCAATTAAAATATTTTAATGACCCATATATGTGTGATGAAATATCATGAATAGCAATATCTTCTAAATGAGCAAATTGATATATCCTTTATAATTGCTACAGTGAGGGAGAGTAGAGAAATAAATAATAAAAAAAAGAGAGTAAAGAAATAAAATATGGTATCAAAAAGGAGGAGTAGAGAAAATATGTCCTTTATGTTATCCTTTTTTTTTCTTTTTTCTATCTTCAAAATCTCTTAAGATCTTAATTGATGTTGTCAAAAAGAGGGAGTAGAGAATCAAAAATCGAGATCGAGCAATAAGCAATAGAGAAATAGAATCGAGAGCAATAAGCAAAATTATCAAAATAAATATGTTAAAGAACTAAAATTATCAAAAATCGAGATCGAGCAATAAGCAATAGAGTAATAGAATCGAGAGCAATAAGCAAAATTGTCAAAGCAAATGTGTCAAAGAATCAAAATTGTCAAAAATCAAGATCGAGCAATAAGCAATAGAGAAATAGAATCGAGAGCAATAAGCAAAATTATCAAAGAACCAAAATTATCAGCAATTTTCAATTTAATCTTCAAAGCAAATGATCTTATAAGTAAATTTTAAATTGATCTTCAAAACTACTCATGATACATTTCATTCAAATAACTGGCTATGATGTTTAAGTGATGCATCTTCATAAATTTAAAATTCATGTTCAATGCGTTATATATGTTATACTCTGTTTTTGCTCAAGTATTTTGTCATCATCAAAAAGGGAGAAATTGTTGCTTCTTGAATTAATTTTGATGATTATAAAGTATTTGAGGGGGTTACTAATGATTTTGACTTAGAAAAAGATTTATTATTTTTTAGAGACAAAATTGTTATTTCATCAAGTTCTAACTCGAAAGCCTCAAGAGCAAGAACAGAAGATTTATGATCTATTGGAGGCAATTCAATATTTTTGGATGTGTATTTTGAAAAAAAATCATGTTTATAAAATTGAGTCGACCCTATAAGTCGACTCATGTCATATGGGACTGAACGATACGCTGTTTTTTGACTGACACACCCAATTGAGTCGACCCGATGAGTTGACTCCTGTGCATGAGTCAACCCTATGAGTCAATCTCTGTTGTTATGCATGTCAAAATTACAGAACAATCATTTTCTGTTCTGTGCCACAGAAGTCGACCCCATGAGTCGACTCATATGTATGAGTCGACCCCTGCGATGGAAAAACTCTGTAATGACTAGTTTTTCAGCTCATTTTGACGTATTTAATTCTCATTTAATGATTTTCAATGGCTCAAAAACTATTCAGATCACTCTCCACCATCATTTGAAGCTATAAAAGGCACTTAAAGGAGGGAATAAACAAGGTTTCAAAAAAAGATTTTTCAAGCATTCATTTCAGCCCTAAGAAAGAGCCCTCTTGAAATTAAAGAAGCTTTCATTTCAAGTTCACCAACTCTTCAAGAGCTCATTCAAGTCTTCAACCACCTTGAAAAAAATCAGAAAAGCTTCTTCATTATTGTGTAAAGTATATTTAAAGCTTTATTTGCTCATTAAAGGAGTTACATTTGTATTTTCATGTGATTAACTATTATACTTTATTTTTGAGTTGATTTTTAGTTTTGAAAGGGTTTCAAAACGTGGAAAGATTGATCCAAACCTTGAATCGAATTGTATTGGATTAGCTTGTACCCGAGAAATAAGTGTTCTAGCTTGGGATAGCTAGAGTCGGAGATATCAATATTGTATTCTTGTTGAATATAATTTAGTGGATTTGAATTCTCAAGTAAAAGCTTGGAGAGTGGATGTTGGTGCAAGGTTGGCACCGAACCACTATAAATCTTGATTGTTTGTGGTGTGCTTACTTGTTCTTTATCTTATTTTCTTTTCCTTCTTGCACTCTTGCATCTAATATCTTCACTTTGCTTAAATCACTCACTTCAACTAACTTGCTATTTATTACTTAATCCTTGTGGTTCTAGATTAATTTAAAATTTTTAAAAATTGAATTCACCCCCCCCTCTTGGGTTGCATAGCTGGGCAATAATCCTGTCTCGGATGGACTGCTTCCTAGTGTCATAGGCATCAGCAAAATATTCGGCTTTCTCATCCTCATACTCCTCGGAGGCTTGGAAGTCTTCAACAACCTTGGAAGCAGCCTCCGCTGCCTTCTTCTCTGCCGCCTCTAATTGGACCTCGAGCTCCTTTATTCTCCTTAAGAATTGAGAGTTCTCCTCGATAGCTCTCCTTAATGTGGCCTTAGCATCCTCGACTCTCTTATCGATGGTATCAGCTCTTATGAAGGCTTCTCCAGCTTCACTTTCAACCTTCTCCTTTGTGCCTTTGAGCATCCCGGCCTCGAGCTCAAACTTTTTCTTTTGTTTCATGAGCTCATGGGAACTCTCTATGTATCCATTTAAATAATGGGTGAGCTGGTAAAAAAAAAATGACCCTTGTGAATAAACATTAGGAATATATACAAAGTGAATGAAATTATTACAGGAGGAAGCATATCCGGATGAGATAGTTCACAGCTACTTTCCTCATCTCCTTTCGAGAGATATTTAGTAGCTCATTTGCATCAGCAAGAAGAAGCATCACAGAGAGCAACTCACTTGCCAACCTGGTGTCCCTCAAAGCTGAAGCCTTGAGCCTTAGAGTGGCCGAAGTGGCTCTTGACGCACTGACTACCTCAGCTGTCACCTCATCTGAGGGGGGACCAACAATGGGAGATGCTGGTTGAGCCGTCGAACTTGAAGGAGTGGGCAAGCTCAGAATTACCTCCTCCAAACCTTGGTTTGCCTGGTCCTCTCGATTGCCAGTGGTCGTCAAAGCGACAAGTGAGCCACCATGCACCCATATGATTTCAAAGTCGCCAGCAAGAGGAGGCCCAGATTCTTCTGACTCCAAAGATGGCTACGTAGGACTCCCAACTTTGACATGAGTACTCCATCCACCCATGGGCTTGGCTATCCTTTTTCGTAGGGCCTTCTTTTTCGATGGACTCGAGCTATTCCCAGCAACCACCTCTGCAACTGAGACAATTAGATTATCAGGTTGGAGTAACAAAAGTCAAAAGAATTTCAAGCATAAGCAACTAACCTTCATATACCTTGGGGAGCGGCCTGACGGATGCAACGTTAAATAGTATCTGGGTTGACAGCAGCTCCTTCAATTCTGAAATCTTGAAGCCACACAGAATTGCTAAATCTTGCTTCAAGCAACTGTTCATCGAGGGTTCCTTTAGTGCAGCCTTTCAAGATATGCCCCAGGCGATGAAGCCCCAATCTTCGTCTGACGTCTAAGAAATGAAGATGAATCATAGTTTCCAACCATGGATGATCGAAGGCACATCCAAAAATTATAAATGAAAGCCATCTTTCTTCTTCTGAGGCATCACATGCCACCTCCGCATGAGTCTGGATGTCATCTAAGGCTGAAAAGGAGATGGAAGAATGTAATACTGGGATCGATCCCAGTCGAGACACATACTATGATGAAGCCACGGCTATATCATTAAGAGTTCGGCATAATCATGCATGGCGATATCTTGAAGAACTGAAGAAATGCCATAAAGAAGGGGTAGAAAGGAAGCTACAACCCTACTTAGAAATACTCCTCGTAAAGGCTCATCCATCTCGGAGGTGGTTGGCAAACTCGATCGTTCAGATCTAGAACTTCTAACTGAAACTTCGAAGAGATCTAGTACTGTCCATGAAATGCTACTATGTCCCTCTCAAATAGCTCGGATCGGAATCCTAATGGTGTAAAGGCAGAATCTCTAGAGGCCATTTCTCTCAAAATACAGAGGATGGTGGAAGAAAGAAGTGCCTATGCCAAAAGAGGAGAAGAATAATCTAAAACTTTGCAGAGCCTATGTATGGTCTTGTCGGGGGCTTTAAACAATTTTTGGGCTAGCAAAACCTCCAAAGAATATCTCTCATCAGCAAATTAATTGTAGGAGACGTGAATTGACAAAAAATGAACACTCACACAACACGTGGCAACCACTGGCCGATATAATTTCTGCCGTCCATTTAGTAGTTAAAGCCAATGATAGGCAAATCACGCTTTACATACTTTCGAAGGGACACACAGAGATGTGCACTAATACCTCCCCACACAGAAATGATTCAAATTTCAGTCTTCTTGAAAGCTGTACAACATGTATGAGACATCTGGCCTGGATTAAAATTTGAATTATAATTCATACTGCATTTTATGATTCTAACTAAATTTAATTTAGCTTGGATTTCAGCTTGGATTATGGCTCGACCCATGCCTTCTCGAAACAGCTCAGATTATGCGCTTGCTTAAATTATAATGCTAATTAAGTTTTATGATTTCAAGTTATAGCTAGGTACCTAATATATATTGACACTGGATCAGTATGCCTCAGAGCATGGTTTGTATCCATCCATATATGGAATTAAAATCAAATACATTTATATATTTCTATAAAATTTTGTTACAAGACTAGAAGGTCCAGATTATAAAAAAAGAAAGAGAGATGTAAATCACTACTTAGAAGCATCACCAGGACAACTATCTATGAAGCAGTCTTCCTCAGCGCTGACATCTCCCTCTGTCTGAACAGCTACGTCGATGTTACTCGCCTTGACAGAAAAATAGGATGCCCTTGCAAATCTCTCTGCACTATCTGCCACCACAGCCAACAAGCTCTCATCTAGACAGTCAGTCTGTAGAGGCTCGATAGGGTTTAAGGGGAAATGTGCCCAGATGATGGTTCTACACTTCTCGAAGCTTGCGAAGAACAAGGCCTTATAAGCTTGGATTATGATTTTGGCTCCATTCTTGGCCAATTGATTTTTTTTATTTTCAGTGATTTTCAGTAAAAGCCCTTACTCTATAAATTTGTCTCAGAGGAGTTTGTGATTTACCTTCCTCTCCTCCAACTTCTTCTTCAAATTCTCCACTTCTGATAGGGTTCCCGAGTTTCAATAGGTAGTTCTGAAGATGCCTGGACCCTTTTAGAAGCAGAGCCCATCTCCCCGAGGTATTCTTTCTCCGTGGCTCGTTCCTTCTGAAGTTCTGGCCCTCTTGGCCAGACCCTCACTGGGACTCCAAGAATGAGTTTCGAAAAGGGAAAGATCTCGACTTCTCTTTCCCCCGAGTGTCTTCCTCAACTACTCCAAATCATTATGGGTCCGATGGTAGTCTCTTTCAACCTCTAACCTCAGTCTTTTGAGACTTTCCATCTGTCTCTCGAGATCCTCGACCCTCCTTTCAGCTCTAGACCTCTCCCACTCAAGAGCCTCAATCTACTTTTCAACCTACCTCAATTTTTTATCTCGACGATCAATCATCTCTCGAGCTTCATAGAGAGCCTCTTCAGAAGAGTTAAGCTCCTTTGTCAGCTCACCATTCTTATTCTCCATCTGCTCTGATTGATATTTCAATAAGTCAACTTCCTCCCTCGCCATCATAAGTTCCAAGGATGGATCATCAAGGGTGGAGCCAACAAAATTAGCAAGGTAATTTTCCACCTGTACAAAATTTTATGAATAAATATCAAAAGCATTGCAAGTGGCGGAAGATTGAAAAATAAGTGTTTGGAGATCTTTTACCTGAATGAGAGATCTGAAGGCACTCAACATTTGTCATTGTGCTCCCCATCCATCCAAAGGCTGCCCTTCTACGGAAAAAAAAAATTCCTTAGAAGTCTTGCCGTAGCATGGAGATCCTCTATCGTTGAGGGAGTAGAAGATGCCATTTGTGAGGGATCTTCGTGGAGGACAGCTATAAAGATACATTAGGCACCCATCACTGACTCTTGGGACTCATCGATCTTCATGCCCACTTTCGGCATCCCTTCGAGAAGACCGATCATGCCCACTGCTCGTCTCTCCTCCATCGAAACTCCTGATGGATGGTTGCTCGCATCCTCTCTTTGTGCTTGCTCCATCAATATTTTCTCTAATGAGGTCTCCTCGACTGTGGCCACCATGATCGTTGGTAAAGAAATCGCAGGCTCGATGATCAGAGTGGGATTCTTATGTCTTCCAATCTTAGATTCCGATATGGCGATCGAAACTTGGGTGTCATCCCTCATCAGAGCCGGTGGGCCAATAGACAGAACTCTGGCCTACCTCCTACGGGCCGATATCAATTCAAGCTTCTTCATGCGCTAGGGATCCAT